>NC_057714.1:76491363-76531193 GCF_004010195.1 Chiloscyllium plagiosum
TCACTCCCTCTCAGTCACTGCCACACTCCTTCTCAGTCACCGCCTCACTCCCTCTCAGTCACTGCCACACTCCCTCTCATTCACTGCCACACTCCCTCTCAGTCACTGCCTCACTCCCTCTCAGTCACTGCACACTCCCTCTCAGTCACTGCCACACTCCCTCTCAGTCACTGCCACACTCCCTCTCAATCACTGCCTCATTCCCTCTCAGTCACTGCCACACTCCCTCTCAGTCACTGCCTCACTCCCTCTCAGTCGTTACCTTACTCCCTCTCAGTAGCTGCCTCACTCCCTCTCAGTCACTGCCTCACTCCCTCTCAGTCACTGCCACACTCCTTCTCAGTCACCGCCTCACTCCCTCTCAGTCACTGCCACACTCCCTCTCATTCACTGCCACACTCCCTCTCAGTGACTGCCTCACTCCCTCTCAGTCACTGCACACTCCCTCTCAGTCACTGCCACACTCCCTCTCAGTCACTGCCTCACTCCCTCTCAGTCACTGCCTTACTCCCTCTCAGTAGCTGCCTCACTCTCTCCCAGTCACTGCCTCACTTCCTCTCAGTCACTGCCACACTCCCTCTCTGTCACTGCCACACTCCCTCTCTGTCACTGCCTCACTCCCTCTCAGTCACTGCCTCACTCCCTCTCAGTCGTTACCTTACTCCCTCTCAGTCACTGCCTCACTCCCTCTCAGTCACTGCCTCACTCCCTCTCAGCTGTTACCTTACTCCATCTCAGTCACTGCCTCAGTCCATCTCAGTCACTACCTCACTCCCTCTCAGTCATTACCTTCCTCAATTTCAGTCACTGCCTCACTCCCTCTCAGTCATTACCTTACTCCCTCTCAGTCACTGCCTCAGTCCATCTCAGTCGTTACCTTATTCCCTCTCAGTAGCTGCCTCACTCCCTCTCAGTCACTGCCACACTCCCTCTCAGTCACTGCCACACTCCCTCTCAGTCACTGCCTCACTCCCTCTCAGTCGTTACCTTACTCCCTCTCAGTAGCTGCCTCACTCCCTCTCAGATGTAGTCTCATCCTGTCTCTTGAACGCTGTCTTCACACTCACTCTCTTGGAAACCACCTTCTAGTTGTAACCAATAGTTGAAACAACAGCTCCTCTAGCTGAACTGCAATTATATTTAATAGTTTAAAATTTTGCTGTCCAATTTGCAGCTCCTTGCTTTGGTTTAAACACATTGGCATTTAGAAGAATGTGAGGCAATCCATATTAAACCATAAAAGTTTCTTAGTGGGTTTGACAGGGCAGATGCTGACAGGTTATTTCTCCTTGTGGGAGTATCTAGGACCAGTGGGCATAATCTCATTGTATGAGTCACCAATTTAAAACAGAGCTATGGAGGATTTTTTTCCAGCTCCTTGCTTTGGTTTAAACACATTGGCATTTAGAAGAATGTGAGGCAATCCATATTAAACCATAAAAGTTTCTTAGTGGGTTTGACAGGGTAGATGCTGACAGGTTATTTCTCCTTGTGGGAGTATCTAGGACCAGTGGGCATAATCTCAGTGTATGAGTCACCAATTTAAAACAGAGCTATGGAGGATTTTTTTCTTTCTCGGAGTACTGCAGAGGATTGTTCAGACAGGTTTGTTCAGAATATTATCGGCTGATTTTTGATCAGTAAGAAATGGCAGGAAAGTGAAGTTGAGGATTATTAGGTCAGGCATAGAGTCATAGCATCAGACAGCACAGAAACAGTCCTTCCGATCCAACACGTTTGATCATGTCAACCAGACATCCCATTTTGACTTCGTCCGATTTGCCAGCATTTGGCTAAAATCCTCCTAAATTCTTCTTATTCATAAACCCATCCATATCCATTTTAAATGTTGTAATTGTACTCTACTACTTCCTCTGGCAGCTCATTCCATACACGCACTATCCTCTGCATGAATAAGATTGATTTCATTGAATGACGGAGCAGACTCAAACCAATGGTATATTTCTGTTCCTGCATCTTATGGTCTTTACTCATCCTTTCTCTCTGTAACTACATGCAGAACAAAATGTAAACAGATGCACATAATCAAACACTGAACAAGTGAACAATTGAATGCTTCAATTAATTTACAAAATCATGAGGGGCATGGATAGGATAAATAGACAAAGTCTTTTCCCTGGGGTCAGGGAGTCTGTTTCCATGCTGTACATCTCTATGACTCTATGACTCTAAGTCATCTGAAAACGCAAAACAGCAAAATCATCTCTTCAAAAAATCTATTTAAGTACATGGAGTCTTCAACTACTCAAATCCTCCAAGCTTGTGGATTCTTGCAAAAATTATTAAAGAATTTTAAATATATATATATGTAATGATTTCATTTAATATGATTTATTGACAATGAGCCAATAATGACCTGATATAATTATTCTTCCTGTTCTTTTTTCCTTTTCTCATCTCTACATTTCATCAACAACTGGGCTTTCTTTTTAATTAAACATTGTTTCATTTATTGCTTTTTATTTCAATGGATAAGTGTTCATTAATGCTGTGAAGTATTATTTATTCTAATTATTGAATGTCACTTTATTATGTAAAACTTAACTGAAAGTGGAAATGAAGAGTGCAATTATTTTGTGAAACTCTGCACTATTAATTGATACTGTACAATGTCACCTAGGAAGCTGAAACATCACAATACAATCCTGGTAAAATGGAGCAAATTATTGACTAAGAAATGCAGGGGTTTTTTTATTCATATTTGAATGTGGGTATCCCTGGAAACATGGCATTTGTTGCATTTCCCTAGTCATCCTGCGAAAGTGATATGGACCATTGAAATCCACATTTGCAATATTATGCCACAACTGAATGGCTTGCTTGATGATTTTAAAAGGCAGTTAAGGATCAACAGTATTGGACTGGGCACTTAATAAACAAGATGTGATACAGATTTTCTTCTCCAAATGATGGCAGTGTATGAGTTAAATTAAGTGTGGGAATCCATCTTGATTCATGATGATGAAATATATACAATGCAGGTGAAGCAATGACTCCATTGACATTGAGATTCATATTAGTTCCATGAAAAAATGGGCTTCCACAGAATTGCTCACAATTGGATAGGTCAGGACCTTGTTCATGTGCTATGCAAACCCGAGTAGGTCAGTTCAGGAGGTGGGAACAGCCAAATCTGCATATACTGGCTGAAGGCCTGGCTGTTTATGTTGGCCCAGAAGGAATACACTTGTGTGTCCTAGGCCTGTGAAAATATTTTCGGGGCCCATCTTTTGAATAGTGGCCATTTAATGTTCACTGATTAGGCAACTGAATACCTAGCAGGGAACGTGGAAAATATCTCTTTCAATTTGTGCCTAAAGTTGGTCTTCAGTTTTAGGAACTCTAATCTTCAATATTTTGATTTCATGGAACATATGTCTGTGAGTTATCTGGTCTGGATATTAATGGTCACAGAAGCCAGTATGGACTGCACTGCACATGGATATAGCAGGGTCTATGAAATTGACATAAAATTATGAGTCCTAATGATGAAATAGTGAATTATAGTGAGCTGAATTTTCTCTGAAAATGTACTGGAGATTTAGATTTGTTTCAGGAAGACTTAACACATCTTTTCCAAAGATATTTTGACAACACTGAATGAGGATATATTTATTTTGTGTTTATTTTATTTGAGGATATCCCAATGCTTTGGCTCAAGTCTGTTAAAAAGTCATTACACCATGTCACTGAGGACCCTAGGATGAGAGAAATTAAACCTAGCTGGTGTTAGGGAAGGTTCCTAATTTAGTTTAGTATGAATAGTTTAGCTATGTTGTATCCTTTTATAATTACTTTGGATTTTACAGTAGTGGCCACAAGGTTACAATCAACCAAATGTATTGATACCTCCATCAATTGTTTAATTACATCATAACTAACACTACAGTTATCTGTAAGAATAATAGGGTGGTTATGGTAGGGGATTTTAACTGGAGAAAGTGAGGACTGCAGATGCTGGGGATCAGAGCTGAAAATGTGTTGCTGGAAAAAGCACAGCAGGTCAGGCAGCATCCAAGGAGCAGGCGAATCGACGTATTGGACATGAGCCCTTCTTCAGGAATTCCTGAAGAAGAGCTCATGCCCGAAACGTCAATTCTCTTGCTCCTTGGATGCTGCCTGACCTGCTGCGCTTTTTCCAGCAACACATTTTCAGGGGATTTTAACTGCCCAAACATAGACTGGGACTGCAATAGTGTTAAGGGTTTAGATGGAGAGGAATTTGTTAAGTGTGCACAAGAATATTTTCTGATTCAGTATGTGGATGTACCTACCAGAGAAGGTGCAAAACTTGACCTACTCTTGGGAAATAAGGCAGGGCAGGTGACTGAGGTGTCAGTGGGGGAGCACTTTGGGGCCAGCGACCATAATTCTACTAGTTTTAAAATAGCGATAGAAAAGGATAGACCAGATCTTAAAGTTGAAACTATAAATTAGAGGAAGGCTAATTTTGACGGTATTAGGCAAGATCTTTCAAAAGCTGATTGGGAGCAGATGTTTGCAGATAAAGAGACGGCTGGAAAATGGGAAGCCATCAGAAATGAGATAATGAGAGTCCAGAGGTAGTTTATTCCTGTCAGGGTGAAAGGAAAGGTTGGTAGTATAGGGAATGCTGGATGACTAAAGAAATTGAGGGTTTGGTTAAGATTGAGTGAATCCTTATAAGATTATAAAGGCAATGGGAGTATACTTAAGTGTGAAATCAGAAAGGCAAAAAAGGGGACATGAGATAGCTTTGGCAAATAGGGTTAAGCAGAATCCATAGAGTTTTTATAAATACATTAAGGACAAAAGGGTAACTAGGGAGAGAATAGGGTCCCTCAAAAATCAGCAAGGCAGCCTCTGTGTGGAGTCGCAGGAGATGGGAGAGATACTAAACAAGTATTTTGCATCAGTGTTTACTGTGGAGAAGGACAAAGAAGATATACAATGTAGGGAAATAGATGGTGACATCCTGAAAAATGTCCATATTACAGAGGAGGAGGTTCTGGATGTCTTGAAATGCATAAAAGGGGATAATCCTCAGGACCCAATCCGATGTACTCTATAACTCAATGGGAAGCTAGGGAAGTGATTGCTGGGCCCCTTGCTGAGATATTTGTATCATTGATAGTCACAGGTGAGGTGCTGGAAGACTGGAGGTTGGCTAACATGGTGCCACTGTTTAAGAAGGGTGGTAAGGAAAAGGCAGAGAACTATAGACCGGTGAGAGTAACATTGGTGATGTGCAAGTTGTTGGAGGGAACCCTGAGGGACAGGATTTACATGTATTTGGAAAGGCAAGGACTGATTAGGGATAGTCAACATGGCTTTGTGCTTGGGAAATCATGTCTCACAAACTTGATTGAGTTTTTTAAAGAAGTAACAAAGAGGATTGATGGAGGCAGAGAAGTAGACATGGTCTATATGGACTTTAGTAAGGCTTTCAACAAGTTTCCTAATTGTAGACTAGTTAATGCGTTTGATCTCATGGAATGCAGGGAGAACTAGCCATTTGGATACAGAACAGGTTTGAAGGTAGAAGACAGAGGGTGGTGATGGAGGGTTGCTTTTCAGGCTGGAGGCCTGAGACCAGTGGTGTGCCACAAGGATCAGTGCTGGGTCCACTACTTTTCGTCATTTATGTCACTGATTTGAATATGAACATTACAGGTATAGTTAATAAGTTTTCGAGGTGTAGTGGATAGCAAAGAAAGTTGCCTCAAATTACAATGGGATCTTGATCAGATGGGTCAATGGGGCTGAAGAGTGGCAGATGGAGTTTAGTTTAGAAAACGTGCGGTGCTGCATTTTGGGAAAGCAAATCTTAGCAGAACTTATACACTTAATGGTAAGGTCCTACGGAGTGTTGCTGAACAAAGAGACCTTGGAGTGCAGGTTCATACTTTCTTGAAAGTAGAGTCACAGGTAGATGGGATAGTGAAGAAGGTATTTGATATGCTTTCCTTTATTGGTCAGAGCACTGAGTGTAGAAGTTGGGTGCTGAAAATGTGTTGCTGGAAAAGCGCAGCAGGTCAGGCAGCATCCAAGGAACAGGAGTTCAGGAATGAGTCTCCTTCCTCAGCAAACAGACTCGCTACCACAGCCACATCTCCTTCCTCAGCGCACACTCCAGGTCATCTCCTCTGCACAGAAGCTCTTCAGCCACATTCTCAAACAGACTCGCTACCACAGCCACATCTCCTTCCTCAGCCCTTGGATGCTGCCTGACCTGCTGCGCTTTTCCAGCAACACATTTTCAGCTCTGATCTCCAGCATCTGCAGTCCTCACTTTCTCCTCTATAGAAGCTGGGAGGTCATGTTGTGGCTGTACAGGACATTGCTTAGGCCACTTTTGGAATATTGTGTGCAATTCTGGTCTCCTTCCAATTGGAAGGATGTTGTGAAACTTGAAAGGGTCCAGAAAAGATTTAGAAGGATGTTGCCAGGGATGGAAGATTTGAGCTATGGGGAGAGGCTGAATAGGCTAGGGCTGATTTCCCTGGAATGTCAGATACCGAGGGATGATCTTATAGAGGATTATAAAATCATGAGATAAGATAAACAGACAATGTATTTTCACTGGGGTGGGGGATTACAGAACTAGAGGGCATATGTTTAGGGTGAGAGAGGAAAGACAAAAAAAAACTAAGGGGCAATTTTTTCACGCAGAGGGTGGTACATGTATGGAATGACCTGTCCGAGGAAGTGGTGGACATTGGTACAATTACAGCATTTGAAAGGCATCTGGATGTTTATATGAATAGGAAGGGTTTAGAGGGATATGGGTCAAGTGCTGATGAATGGGACTTGATTATATGGTCAGCATGGACAAGTTGGACAGAAGGGTCTGTTTCTGTGCTGTACATCTCTGTGATTTGATGAGTAATTTCCACCTTTTCAAGTCACGAAAGCAGTGAACAATGTAGAGAAATCAATATGAGGTTACTGAAACAATGGCACAGGACTAAAAAATACTATGAAGTCAATATTTATATTGATTGAGTACCAGAAAATCTTCTTGCTCCTGTAAGCAAACAGAATTTCAGGTTGTGCTCAACTTATCTCCATGGATCTGGTTTAACAGTTGGAGGTATTTCTGTATTTAACCCTTAGCCACAAGACGCGTAACTTGTTTTTGTTAAAGAGTTTCCAGAGTCTTGGTCAGAAATTCAGACATTTCCCAATACAAGGTAACTCTAGCTCATGAGGCTTTTCCATATGGCACTGAATATATTTCCAATATACGTTTCTAATACATGTGCATATCCATAGATCTTCGAAGGCAGCAGGACAGGTGAATAATGTGACTATGGGATCCTTGTCTTTATCAACTGAGGCACTTAATACACTAGCAGGGAGGTTATGAGAACAGATGGATTAGACATTAGTTAGGCCACAGCTGGAGTACTGTGTACAGTTCTGTCCATTATATTGTAAGAAGGTTGTGACTGGGCTAGAGAGAGTACAAAGGAGATACGCAAGAATTGCCTGGACTGGATCGACTAGAGTTGTCTTCCTTAGAGCAGAGAAGCTTGAGGGGAGAAGTGGTTGAGATGTACGCAATTAGGAGTGGTATAGATAGGAGGAAACTTTTTCCCTTGGTAGGTGTCAATAATCATAGAATACCTATAGTGCTGAAAGAGGCCATATGGCCCATCAGGTCAACACTGACTGTCACCCATCCCTGTAACCCCCACATGGGGTTTTTAAGATGGCTAATCCACCTAATGGTGGTATTTTTAGTGCAGTTAATCAATATAGCATGCACATCTTTGTACTGCAGGAAGAAACTGAAGCAAGCCCACGCAGATACTGGGAGAATGTGCAAACTCCACACAGTCAGTTGCCCAGGTCTGGAATTGAACCCAGGTTCCTGGCAATGTAAGGCAGCAGTGCTAACCACTATGCCACTGTGCCACCCCAATAGCCAAGGCAACAGATTTAGAGCAATAAGCAGAGAGTTTTAGAAAGGACCAAAGGAAAAATATTTTTACCCACAGAGTGGTGGGTATCTGGAACTCACTGTGTGAAAGGGTGCTACAGCCAGCAACCAACACAAACTTTCAGCACTTGGAATATTTGAAACACCATAGCAAACAAGGCCAAGTGCTGGAAAATAGAATTAAAGTGGCTAAGAGCTGGACGACTGACACAGACAAAATGGCTGGAAGAATTTCTTTCTTTATTATAAAACTCTGTGACTCTATTTTTTGTCATCATAGTCAGAGCAAGCATGTATTATTAATAGTTTGAAACTTGTGTTCTGGGTATTTATATGGTATTGTTATGTATTTGTTAATGCAATTTCAAAAGATATGATTTTGCAGATTTTTAATGTGCTTTACCTCAATAAATAATTTAATCAAGATTATTATCCTGGTGATGGGTGTTGGCGCTGCAGTTTCAATGTCCAGCGACCTAGATTAATGTTCTGGGGACATGAGGTTGAAACCCAATATGGCCCAATGGTGAAGTGTGAGATCCATAAAATTCTGCAATTAAAAAATTACTCAATGGCAATCATGCAACCATCGTTAATTCTCATAAAACCCCATCTGGTTCATTAATTCCCTTTAGGAAAAGAGATGTACCATCCTTACCTTTTCTTCAGATCAGAGGGATGGCCATGGGTATCCACATGGGCCCCCGTTCTGCCTGTCTCTTCGTGGGGTACATGGAACATTCCTTGTTCAAGTCCTAATCCGGCCCTCACCCACAACTCTTTCTCCAATATTTTGATGATATTATCAACGATACTTCTCTCTCTTCAAATTGGAAAAAATTATTAATTTTGCTTCCAATTTCCACCCCACCCTCACTTTCATCTGATCCACCTCTGACTCCTCCCTTTTCTTCCTTGACATCTCTGTTTCCATTTCTGGGGATAGACTGGCCACCAATATCCACTATGAACCCCCTGACTTCCACAGTTACTTTGAATCCTCAAACCCTGCTTCCTGGAAAGACTCTATTCCATTCTCCCAATTCCTCTGTCGCAGTTGCATCTGTACCATTGATGCTAACCTTGACAAGAGAGGTTCCAAAATGTCCACCTTCTTCATCAATCGAGGATTTTCCAGCACCATTGTTGACAGGGATTTCAACTGGGTTTGACCCATGTCCCACAGTTAAACCCTCACACTGCCTCTGCCCTCCTGTAACAGCAATAGGGTTCTCCTTGTCCTTACTACCAGCTCACCAGCATCCACACCCAGAGGATCATTTACAGCCATTTTCGCCACCTCCAGCGAGAAACCACCACAAGATGCATGTTCCCCTCCTCTCCCTTGGTCGCCTTCGACGGGACCGATTCCTCTGGGTCACCCAGTTCAACTTTTTCTTCATTCCCATCACCACCTCTCACAGCTCCATGGCACCTTCCCCTGCAACTGCAGAAGGTGTAACACCTGTCCATTTATCTCCTCCTTCCTCAGTATCCAAGGGCCCAAATATACCTTCCAGGTGAAGCAGCGCTTTACCTGCACATATCACAATCTAGTCTACTGTATTCACTGCTCACAAGGTGGTTTCCTCGATATTGGAGAAATGAAGTGCAGACTGGGTGACCACTTCGCAGAACATCTATTTTCTGCCTGCAAAAAAGACCATAAGCTTCCAATTACCTGCTACTTCAACACACCACCCTGTTCTCTGGTCAACATCTCTGACTCAGGCTTGCCGCGGGTGCTCCAGCAATGCTCAGCATAAGCTGGAAGAACACCACCTCATTTTCCATTTGGGGACAGTGCAACCCTCTGGACTCATTATTGAATTCAGTAGCTTTCGGGCTTGGACTTTCCCATGTCCTTGCCCCCACCCCACATACCAGGCCTTGTTATCACAAAATCTGCCACTGCACACAACCCACTGTTACTCACTAATAATCTCCACTCACAGTTATTCCCCTCCCTAGCCAGATTGTTATCCACTCCTTTGTCTACTCAACTGTTCTTCTCTCTCATTGAGCTCTATCCCCACTGATTGTTTACTCCTTGCCCTTTCTCCCCATCCTATCTTCTGCATATAATCCAACATTTTCCTAGCAACTATCAGTTCTGAGGAAGGGTCACAGGACCTGAAACATTGACTCTGATTTCTCTACACGGATGCTTTCAGACCTGCTGAGCTTTTCCAGCAATTTCTGTTTGTGTTTGTGTACCATCTTTAGCTGGTCTGGCCTACATGTGACTCCAAACCCAGAATAACATGGTTGACTCATAAAAGCAAGATATTGCAGATACTGGAAAGCTGAAACAAATACAGAGAATGCTGGAGAAACTTAGCTGGTCCGGCAGCATTTGTGGAGACAGCAATACAGTTAACATTTTGAGTCAGGTATGACTCTTTCCCAGAACTAGCTGACTCTTTAAGTAACCTCTGAAATGGCCCACAAAGCCACAAAGTTCAAAGGAAATGCCAGCCTTGCCAGTAATGTCCACCTCACATACAAGAATAAAGAATCAATAAATGCTGCACCATACACTTTTTTTAGATATTTCTTCTTTTTAAGATATTACTTGACCGATAGGATTTGAAATAAGGGTTAAATGTTTCAAAGCAAATTGTGACCACTTCAACTCCCTCTCCCACTCTGCCAAGGGTGTGCAAGTCCTGGGCCTCCTCCATTGCCAAACTATAGCCACCCATCGCCTGGAGGAAGAATGGCTCATCTTCTGCCTAGGGACCCACCAACCACACGGCATCAATGTCCATTTCACCAGTTTCCTCATCTCCCCCGACTTATACCAGATCCAACCCTCCAACTCAGCACAGCCCTCTCAAACTTCTTCCACCTGTTCATCTTCCTTCCCACCTATCCTCCCCACCCTCCGCTGTGAGCTATCACCCCCTTCCAAGCTGCCTCCACCCCTCCCCAGCCCCACCCTCCTCCTATTTATCTCTCAGCTGCCTTGCTTCCCCCCTCCCACCACATTCCAGATGAAGGGTTAATGTCCAAAACATTAACTTTCCTGCTCCTCGGATGCTGCCAGACCTGCTGTGCTTTTCCACCACCACATGTCTTGACTCTGAATTTTATATATTTCTTCTTATATATGTTTAGTTGTAAAACATCATTTTGCCACAACAAAGTCTTCCATTTTATTTTTATACATTCATGGGACATAGGTGCCACTGGCTGGCCAGCATTTATTGCCCATCCCTAGTTACACTTGAGAAGGTGCTGATGAGTGCTTTCTTGATCTAATGCAATCCATGTACTGTGGGTTGACCCATGGTGCTGTTCAGGATGCATTTCCAGGATTTTGACCCAGCAACAATGAAGGAACAGCAATATATTTCCAAATCAAGATGGTGAGTGGCTTGAGCGCAACTTGTAGATGTTGGTGTTTCCTTGCATCTGCTGCTCTTATCCTTCTAGATGGAAGTGACCATAGGTTTGGAAAATACACTCCAAGGATCTTTAGTGAATTTCTGCAGTGCATCTTGCAGACAATGCACATGACGCTACTGGCTGTTGGTGGTGGAGAGAGTTTATGTCTGTGGATGTGGTGCTAAATAAGCGGGCTGCTTTGTCATGGATGGTGTCAAGCCAAAGTACAATAAGGCGCAGGTTATGTGGATTGGCCATGCTAAATTGCCTGTAGTGTCCAGGGATGTGCAGGCTACACGGATTACAGAGTTACAGGGAAAGGGCATAGGGTGGGTCTGGGTGGGATGCTCTTCAGAGATTTGGTATGTACTCAATAGGCCAAATGGCCTGCAATGTAGGATGTCTATGATGTTATGAAGCTTCTTGAGCATTTTTGGAGCTTCAATCATCCAGCAAGTAGAGTGTCATCCATCACACTCCTGAGTTGTGCCTTGTAGATGATGGACAGGTTTTGGAGAATCTGGAGGTGAGTTACTTGCCACAGTATTCCTAGCCTGTGACCTGATCTAGTTGCCACTATCCCTTTGAGTTTCAGCCCATTGGTAACCCCAAAAATGTTGATAGTGAAGATTCACTGATGGTAACATCATTAAATATCAAGGGGCAGTGGTTAGATTATCACTTATTAGTGATGGTCATAGCCTGGCATATGTGTGGCATGAATGTTATTTGCCACTTATTAGCTGAAGCCTGAATAATGTCCAGAACTTGTTGCATTTGAACATGGACTGTTTCAGTCTCTGAGGAGTGACAAATGGTGCTGAACAATGTGCAATCATCGGTGAATATCCCCACTTTTGACCTGATATTGGACAGAAGGTCATTGATGAAGCAACTGAAGATGGTTGGGCCCTGAGGAACTCCTGCAGACATGTCCTGAAGCTGACATGACTGATTTCCAACAATCATGATCATTATCGTATGTGCCAGATATGATGCGAACCGGTGGAGAGTTTGTCTCATGGCACCCATTGATTCCAGTTTTGCAAGGGATCCTTGATGCCACACTCAATCAAATATGACCTAGGTGTCAAAAGATGTCACTCTCACTTCACCACTGGAATTCAGCTGTTTTGTCCATTGTTGAACCAAGAATATAATGAGGTTAGGAGCTGAGCAACCCTGATGGAATCCAAACTGTGCGTTGCTGAGCAGGTTTGATAGCACTGTTGATGACATCTTCCATCATTTTACTGGTGACTGTGTAGACTGATGGCATAATAATTGGTTAGGTTGGATTTGTTCTGCTTTTTATTTATAGGATATACTTGGGCAATTTTTCACATTGTCAAGTAGATGCCAGTGCTGTAACTATAGTGGAAGAGCTCTGTTAGTGGAATTGTAAATTCTGGAGCACAAGTCTTCAGTACTATTGCCAGAATGTTGCGAATTTTGATATCATTATAAGACTTCAGATGATTTGAATCTTAATAAATTGACTACTCAATATATCACAGTTACCCACCTCTCATAATAAGGTTTAGACATTATATCAGTTTGATTGTTCTTTCCTTTGATTACTTGCCCATTAGTGCTTTAGTTTGAATGGCAAATGTGAGTGCAGTCATCAAGAAGTGACTGCTTTACAATCTTATTGTCAAATCTCAGGACTGGCGCTGTACCATCCAACGTTCCTGAGTGATTCTGTACATGGTGCTGTGTCACTCTTCTTCAGGATCTCAATGCCAGACAGAGCATTCACAACAATTCCTCAAACATAAACCCATTTTGGCAACTGATGATAACTGACAACTCTTCCCCCAGAACACTGGGGGAGACCAGCAGCAATGGGACAGCTGCAACAAACATTGATGAGAAACAACAAAGCCTGCAGCTCTGATGATATTCTAGCTCAGTTCTTCAAACCTTGTGCTTTTGCTCACATCAAGACTTCATGCGTATTTTTTTGGATTTGGTAGGAAAATGATCCCCTCATCCAACTTCAGAAATGCATTGGCTGTAACTATCCTCAAGAAAGGAGTTAAGTCAAGCAGTGAAAATTGTTGAAGTTTCTTCCTGTTGTATGTATCCAAATCCAAATCCTCATTCTCTGGAATCATTCACTTCCCTTGCCTGTGGAACTCCTGCCAGAGTGGCTACCATTTTTCCATAGGAACACCAACATGGTTTTTGTTGCCAGGCAAATCCTAGAAAGTTTTCAAGAACAACACCAGGGACTCTTCATTGCATTCATCAACCTAACCAAACATTTGACTCAGTAACTCAGAGGCTCTGTTGATTGTTCTCTCAAGATTTACGTGTCCAACATGCAATTACACAATCCTGCAATTGCTTCATGATGTATGACTGTGACTGCCTTGATGGGGAGACCTGTAAAGATGCTTTCAAAATCTGGCATCAAGCAAGGCTTTGTGATGGTCCCTAACATATTTACAATCTTCATCATGGTGGATCTTCACTTTAACAGAGATCAATTGCCTATTGTTGAGAGTATCATACATTGTCGATATGAAAATCTCTTCAACCATTGTTTCCGTACAAAAACTGAACTGACTACCATAGATATACTTGAAATAAAGTTTGTGGATGAGTACAGTGTCATTATCCACTTTGTTCCAGATTTGCAAGCAACTTTCAATCTCTTCAATTCTCCACCGAAGAGCCTCAGTCTGTTCTCTTCAACTAAAGCTCAGATCAATCGGATGTGGTCAAATATACCACTTCCCTTACATGTTGAAGGAGAAACTTTGGAATATATTGAGCACCTCCATTATTTTGGCAGCATCTTTCTTCAAAAGGCCATCATTAACAAGAGTATCCAAACAGGATCAGCTATGCCAGTGAAGACTACTACAAACCACAGGAATGATTGTTTGACATTAAGACCTATGCAAGCTTTCAAAAGTCCTATGTGTACAACATATAGCACTCCTGTGCTGTGCTGAGACATGGATTGTGTGTCAGTGACACATAACAGCACAAGAGGACTTCCTCCAGAATTACTCTGCTGCCTGGTCTGGACTCGATGGGAGGAGCTTTGAATAAAAGCTATCATCCTTCTTGAAAACAGATCTATATTCAGACAAAATTTCTGCTACACCAACTGTGATGAACTGGATCCTGAGTCCAGATAGCCAAAAAAGAATTTCCCTGCCACGCCCTGTTCTCTCCATTTTAAATGACTAAGAGCAAACTTTCAGATATATAGTGTATGCTTTGACCACCCCTGGTATATAGTGTATGCTTTGACCACCCCTGGTATATAGTGTATGCTTTGACCACCCCTGGAATATTAGCCACTGGATAGTTAAACAAACTGTCAGCTCTGAAAGTCACTTTTGTATGAAATTGAACGTAACAATAGGATTACAAACAATAGTCTTAATCATTTACAGTGAGCAAAAAAGGCTCAGGAAAGTGGCCTAACAGGTCAATTTCTTGTTCAGTCCTGAAAAAATTTGATTTTTCTTTTAGCAGGCATTATATCTGAACTTGCACTTATCAACTCCTGCTTTTAATTTTTGCACTTTGTATGAGATAGGAGCAAAGAAATTTGACCAGGTTTTTCATTTCAATGCTTTTGGGAGTTGTAATTATCTTTGTGAATTCCTCTGGAGCTTTCTTTTTAAATCAAGAGTTATTGATAATAAATGAGAAGCCTAATCAGTTGTAGTAATGCTGGCACTAGATCTGGTCTGCTCGCTCTTGTCCAAAGTGTAGTGTTTATGGAGGAATGCACAGCTCTCTGAGTGTGCTACGGTACATCTTCTTTCATGGCCTATGATCTGCCAGGAAGTCGATCTCAGGAATGGCCTTCAGACAACTCTGATGCCAATTCCAGGTAAAACAATTTGTGTATTTGAACATCTGCAATGCCAGATCATTCCATATTCACCAAAAACTGTAACTGCCAAGTTAAGTTCAAGGGAGGCGGTGCCATAGTTCTGATTTAGAACCCCAGGCTTCTGTTCTGGAATCATAGATTTAAATCCAATCATAGTGGATGGCAAAAGTTGACTTCAATTTTTTTAAAACATGGAATTTTTTAAAAAATGCGAGCCCAATGAGAACCATGTTAATTGTCGTGAAACCCATGTGGTTCACTAATGTCATCCAGGGAACGAGTTCTGCCATCCTTACGTGGTCTGGACTACATGTAATGCCAGGCCTATAGCAATGGCAGCTGACTCTTAACTGCCTTCTGGCCAATTAGGGATGGGCAATAAATACCGGTCTAGCCAGCGACATCCATAAATATAAAAACAGTTAGTCAGTCAGTTGTGAATCAATACAACCGACAAAATGATCGGTGCATGAAGAGACTTTGTTTGGATGGTTTATAGAATTCAGATTGACAGCTTGCTGGGAAGCAGCTCGTAAGCTGTCAATTTCTGCTTTGAACCTCAACAGGTTGAGTTCGAGAAGAAATCCCAGTGGAGAAACTGTTCTACTTTTAGACCAAAGGCAATTAATAGCTGCATGATTTGTGGATTTTAGAATTGAATTCTGAGTACCCTGTTTCCTCAGGTTTTCTGGAACTCACTCATGAAAGCAAGGTGAAACAATGGTGGGAATTAAAGGACCTGAGCAAATGTCAGTAGGAAAGGATTCTCTTAGTAGTCAGTGATGACAGCTGCTTCCTTGCCCGAGTGAAATTCCTTCACACAGAGAGATTATTCTGAGAGTCCTTTCGCTACACTGAGTGGAGTCATAGTACTTTGGAAGGGGAAGAGGCAGAAGGAACAAAAAGAAAGATGTGTGATCGGTGGAGACCAGGAGAGATAAAATGGCCAATGTTTTCATGGTGCCAAAGAGAGTGGTAGTTGGTTAAACAAATAAGCAAAAGATGTGTCCAAATTAAACAAAAGCAGAAATTTCTGCAGAAACTCAGCAGGTCTGGGAGCATCTGTGGAGAGAAATAGAGTTAATGTTTTGATGCTTCAGGAAAAAGATAAAGAAATTAATCAGACAAGACCAAACCAGAATAAATACAGAACTAGACGGAAGCTGGAGTTAAGACCTAAAATTGTTGAATTCCATGTTGAGTCCAGAAGATACGAGAGCATTGAGTCGTAACATAAGGGGTAGATTGACTTAGCTCCAGCATCTCCCTCTCTGTATCTGCCAGTACTGAGATGGCTAGAGGATTTGTTTCTGATTCTCCATGGTATTCTCTGCTCTCTCCTGCAAGGAAGGAAAGTAGAGATCACTGAGTGAGACTAATGGAATGTGTGGAATAGATGGATGAACAACAGTTGTAGAGGGCCACTGAGGGAGATAGGCATTGTATTTTGATGAGGGTTGGTGTCAATGGTGGGTGATTAGATGGGAATTTAAGCAAGTTCCTAGGCAGACAGAGTGGAGTGCATTGTAAATTACATTAATGAGAGGGCTGATGTGCAGGAACTGCCTTCGAATATTTGCTCCAATTTTTTGCTCCATTACAACTCCTTGACAAACTCATGATAGCAGTATTCCTTTAAAAAGGCACAGGCTAGCTATTATCATTCGCTGTCATGCGAAATGTTCAGGAAACCACATAATGTTGTGACTGGATTAAAAGCCTGCATTAAATGCACTGCTGAAATTCAGCCTTTTATGTTGCCAGGGCAATTTTTCTTTTGTCCAAGGGAGAACCAGTAAAAGACATTGCAAGATTTTTAGACTAGCTTTTCTGGTTTTGAAACTGATAGGTCAGTCTATGGGGTAATTTTTTTTACTTTAACCCAGGCCAGTGAGCTGGTGACAAGAATGCCCATTCGAGGTGGAATCTGCTATATTCTCATTTCCATTGATTTTCTTTCCCTTTCTAAGAAATAAACAATTTCTGCAGAGAGAGCAGTACAATGAACATGAAGCTTAATCAAATATTTATAAAGGAAAATAAAATCTTGAATCAATTTGAGGAGAGAAATAAATGTTTGAAATAGCAGAGCAACATGTGTGCAGGTCCTGAATGTAGACGTTACCAACAAACACTTTAAAATGACATGCTCTTTATTTTCCTCATTTTTACATAATTTCATTCCTTTTAACATTTCACTAAGAAAGTGAGACTGGACTATATTAAAAGCAAGATGTGATGTAGACCCTCAGTCTGTCTCAGATATAAGACTGTTTCACCAGATTGTGACCTTCCTTGAAAAGCAGTTAACACTGTGTATCCTGCCTTAGTATAAAATATGAGCATATTAAATGCAGAGCATGCAATAAAGGAACCTGTTAGGTTGCATACGTGTCTGTGTAATTTGTGACCCATTTTAATTTCTATTAATGGTGTGGATTCAGGCTGAAAAGATTGCAGCACAGCTGTAGCATGCTGTGAATAATAAAGAAAAGCACATTTTTATTCCACACAACAGTGTTGAACAAATTTCTGAATATCGTGCATGAAAACCCCATTTTATGCAGTGGTAGAGGTCAGCAGTATTGCCCCACACAGCAAAAGCTACTCAAAAAGCTGCTTCTTTCGTCTTACTATAGGATCAAAGACTTGACTGCTGTGTCACTGTGAAAGATTACACCAGGAACACTGAACCACAGGGGTCAGCATTGTCAGGCGTGGGATATAGAGATCACTTGAATCATAGAATGAGAGAATGTTTACAGCTGAGAAGGGGGCCATTTGATCCATCGTGTCTGTGCTGGCCCTCTGAAGAAGCTGTTCCTATGGAACCACATGCCCTATTCTTTTCATGAAGCTGTATAGTTTTCTTTTGGTTTTGGATAATGATACAATTCCCCTTTGATAGTTTCAATTAAACCTGCTTCCACCACATTCTCAGACTGTGTATTTTTACAATAACTTCAAAGCTTGGCTCTGTGGTTAACTTATAAAACACAAATATTTAATACAACTGATAAGCGTTATTTAATGAGGACATTACACTGTCTTGCCTCCTTCTCAGATTCAAATCCCCACAAGACACATGCAGATTTCCCTTTCCATCCCTGATTGGATTTACTCTGTCCAGATCACTCATGATTGTGAATCATTCCATGAAACCCTCGCTCAACCTTATCTTCTCCAAAGCGAAAATTAACATCTTTTCCTTTGTAGTTAATTTTCTCTTCCCTACGACTTTTCTCATTAATTTTATTTGCACCATCTCTAATGTGCCGTTAGGCTCTTCCTAAAATGTAGTGCCTAGAACTGGACACAATCCTCAAGGCGAGGCTGAAACAATATTGCATATAGGTTTGAAGTAACACCTTCCGTTTGTACTCTGCACCCATATTGATCATGTTCAGAGTGCTGCATGCTTTATTAACCACTCTTTCAACCTGACTTGCACCTTCAATGACTTATGCACATATTCACCAAGGTCGCTCTGCTCCTGAATCTTCTTTCAATATATACCCTTTATTTTACCTTTTTTCTTTGTATTCTTCCAACCAAAATGAATCATTTCACACTTCTCTGCATTAAATTTTACCTGCTACCTGTCTGTCTGTCCTAAAAATCTGTCTGTCTTTTTGAAGCTTTACATCTTATCTTGTGTCATCCACAAATTTTGAAATCGTGCCTTCCACACCAATGCCTAGGTCATTATCTATCAGAATGAGTAGTGTTCCTAATAGATTCAGTGGAGAACTCCACCATAAACATTTCTTCAATCCAAAAAAAATTCACCACAATTCTTTGTTTCCTGTCATTTTACGACTTTTGTATTATGTCACCACTGTCCTTTTTACTCTATGAGCTTTTAAGCAGGTGCATTCTCATCCAAGGCAGAAGTTTTCTACAGTTTCAGTCTAGAGGCTGACGTCTCAAACGACTTAAAGCTACCTAGATGTTAGATTCAGAGACTTTAGTGTGGACCTTGCATGAGTGCTGTTTTGAGCACTGACCCTAGGAATGTGATTTGGATAAGATACAAAAAGCTGTTTGCTTCCTTTTTAATTCATAAAGAATTCTTTTGGGATTAATTGGATACACTTTTATTTTGTTGTTAAAAGCTTTGAATTTGTATAATAAGTAAATGTTCTGTTTTATTCTATTTTATCTTTCTATGTTCTTACGTTCCTTGCTTCCTATCCTACGTTCCTATGCTCATTTCTTTTAATTTTGACTTCTATTTTATTGTTAAAGCAAATTCTGCAGCATTTTGTGTTTGTGCTTCAATGAGAGATCACTTTATTAAAACTAGATCAAATCAAAACATGATCTATTAAGCAAGGTTCCTGTCTGGGATCTGACTTGTCTCGAAATAACATCAGCCAGGATCATTGTACCTACTAGTCTTTGCTTCCAATTTATCTGAAGTGATCCATTTTTATCCATTGGAATTTTCTTTCCACCATTATTATTTTGGATTGTTCCTTGTCCTTTTCAGAAGCCAACCTAAACATTAATATAAAGTACAAGACATTGGTTAGGCAACTTTTGGAATATTGTGTGCAGTTCTGGTCTTCCTATCAGAAGGATGTTGTGAAACTTGAAAGGGTCCAGAAAAGATTTCCATGGATGTTGCCAGGGTTGGAGAGTTTGAGTTATAGGGAGAGGCTGAATAGGCTGGGGCTGTTTTCCCTGGAGTGTCGGAGGCTGAGGGGTGATCTTATAGAGGTTTATAAAATGATGAGGGACATGGATGGGGTAAATAGACAAGATCTTTTCTATGGAGTGGGGAAGTCCAGAACTAGGGGACACAGGCTTATGGTGAGAGGGGAAATTTTTAAAATGGAATCTAAGGGGCAACTTTTTCATGCAGAGGGTGTTGTCTGTATGGAATGAGTTGCCAGAGGAAGTGGTGGAGGCTGGTACAATTACAACATTTAAAAGGCATGGTTATATGAATAGGAAGGGTTTAGAGGGGCATGGGTCAAATGCTGGCAAATGGGACTAAGTTAATTTAGGATATCTGATTGACATGGATGAGCCGGACTGAAGGTCTGTTTCCATGCTGTACATCTCTATGACTCTAATGCCCTGAATTATCCTTCACTGACACTTAACCCCAACTCCTCAGAACTAGATTTATCTAAACTTTTTGTCTCATTTGACTGGAAACATACTGTTGGAAAAAATTCTCCTGAGCACTGAATGTTCCAAAAATCTAAAACTCTCTCTCCTGCACCATATCTCTAGCTTTGCATTCTCTCCATCTATTTCTATTCACATGTGTTTGTGGTCCTGGGGATAATCCAGTGTTTATTACTTGTGATATGATTCTTGCCAATTAGCTCCTTGCTAATTTCTGACATAGTATCTAAATTCTAACTGTAGGACTACATCCGTCCTTTTATGTATTTATGTCATTGACATGAACGTGGACCTCAGCTATTAGCTCTTAATCTTCCCCCAGAAGGATGCTCTTCAGTTACATAAATAGTTCTTTTCTCTAATAACTACCAATTCTTCTATCATGTTTGCTCATCCAGTCTTTGTTGTTGCCCCCTGCAAATAGCTAACTTCACTCTCTTGCTTTGGTCCTGGCTCAGACTGCAATCCACAGATCAACCATCATTTTCAAAACCAAATTCTGCTGGAGAGTGAGATGCACTCAGAGGACTCCTGCATTACCTGCATGGTTCTGCTTAACTGCTTAGAGATCACCCATTCGTGCTCTCCCTGCATACTGTAAGCTGCATTATGACCATTTTATAAACATGCTATCCTCAAAGCTCTCAATCTCCTGGTTACACCTCAGTGATGCCAGCTGTTGTTCATACTCCAAAATACAGGTGAGTTGGGTGTTAGTGGTTCATTGGGATACTTTATGCAAACCTCCTTTTATGAAAAAAAATGATATTTTGTACTTTTGCACTTGTTAGACTAACTTGCTATCTTCAGAGAACGAGAAACCAAGTCACAATACTCATCAGCTAATCAGGCTTTCCTGTGATATCACAGTGTAGATTTCTTCTCTTACTTCAGTGATCCTAACCTGTTTCACCCTCCTTTCAGTTTGCTTCACAGTGATACTACCCTGTTTCACATACCTCCTGGTCTGTTTCACCATGATCTGAACTTGCTTCACGCTCTTTCTAATCTGATTCACACTGATGTTAATCTGCTTCACACTCCTGCTCATTTGCTTCACAGCGATCCTGACCTACTGTGTATTTCACTTGGTCTGTTTCACAATGATTCTGACCGGCTGTGTATTTCATTTGATCTGCTTCACAGTGATCCTGACCTGCAGCACTCACTGCACGATGGGATCCTTCATTTCAAGTTAAGTAGGTTTGGTCATTATTGAACCTATTATGCTCACTATTGGGGTAATATGTATTTCTCCATGACTTGGCAGAGATCAGTGAAACTCTGACATCAGCTGAAACATGTTGCATGCTGTCATGAACTATCACTTTATTACATACTAACCACCTATACCAAGCATAATTATTTAGTGATAACACAAGCATTGTGATAAAGAAAGGTGAGGTTTGAAATGGACAAGGCGTGCTGGTTAAGTGGATTGGCCATGCTAAATTGCCCACAGTATCCAGGGATGTGCAGAGGGATAGAATAGGGGGATGGGCCTCGGTGGGATGCTTTTTGGAGGGTCGGTATGGATTCGATAGGCTGAATGACCTTCTTCCACACTGGAGGGATTTTATGATTCTATGACAACAGCAAAGCCGAGGACTTTCTTCTGGTAGAAATACCTTGCCTAGCCTCTTTCTTCACAAGTACACCACCTGCTTCCAGCCAGACATATTGAATTTGCACCATCAAATGTCATACAGCTGAACTGGCTGAGGTAATGCATTGGAAGTGCACTAGAAAGTGCCAGAGTTGTTCAAATAATGGCAGTACATTTATTTTTGCCAGTGTTCACTTCAATTTGAAATGGCACATCCCATGACCCTGTCCCCAGAAATTGAACAGAGTAATTTCTGGCAGAGAGGACAAACCATACCCAGTTGGTGCCAGACTTGTTCATGCCCCTTGGCAGTGATAGGTGTTTGTCTGGAAGACCAGCCCATGGATCAATGTGTTCATGCCCATTCACTGCTGGAGAACAGCCCTCAAGGTCTTCATCTAAGTCCTCTGAAGTAGTGGTATTCCAGCTTTCCTTCAGGTGAGTTGGCAAACAAAATCCATGTAATAACTGAAGATCTGTTGCCTGGTGACTGACCACATACTGACACTGTGCAATGCCACTGTCTTGTTGGTAACTCTTAATGTCTGATGATGTGATGAGGTCTCTTCATTGACATTGTGCTATTGCTCTCTTCCCTCTGCTGAGCTTCTACGGCTGGGCATGTGACAGCAAATGAGTTTCTGAAATCAAAAGGATATACTTAGTGCAATGGAAGGTATGGGATGGGAATGGAAACGTAAGTTGCCCAAGATCACACCTTGAAATATTCGCTTGTCATGCCTAATAGCAGGATCAAAATGTGTTGGAAATTGAGAAAGATAAAAGGCAGGGGCAGGTCGTTTTCTTCAATGTGCTTACTGAATTTAATGTTAGGGATGAAAAATGTATTGCTGGAAAAGCGCAGCAGGTCAGGCAGCGTCCAAGGAGCAGGAGAATCGACATTTCGGGCTTAAGCCCTTCTTCAGGACCCTGCCAGAGACCTTTGTACAGCCCTGTTGCAACCTAATGCTGATAATCTTCTCTAGAGCCTAGGAGAAACGTAGACCTTTATCTCCACTTGCTGTGTTCTGCTCCTTTCTATCATGTACCACCTTGTCTTGCAGACTGTTAGTGATGGAATTCACTGTGAGTTGGTTGCCATGGCAGAATAGATGGAGATAGGTGGAGACAGCAAAAAGTGAGTGTGAGTTCAGCAACCTTGATAATTCCTTAAGGATGAGGTGGATCTGGGTATGAGAGGTAAGTTCTGACTGTTAGTGAGTAGTGATGAAAGAGTGATAGGAGTGTGGAGAATTAAGCAGTATGTGATTCTGGGATTGTGTTGGGCAGTAACTGTCATGGAAAGCTGTCATTCACTGATGCTAACCACCTCAATGAGATCATTCATCTTCGTGTGCTGCTGTTATCCGATCCTCACATCCTGACTCAATAAGTTTAACTTTGCATCTGTTGGCTCCTATTTCCTTTGGAGGCTTGTCCTTGAGGATCACTAGGTCTTCCCCATCTCCTGGCATCATGGCAACTCTCCTCTTGCCCATTTAATTCTTCCCAACACATCCATCAATCTGGATCCTTTTGTCTGCCCCAATGTTCCCTTTTCAAATCATTTCACTGCAGCAATCTTTTGTCAAGATTCTGTTTAAGACATTGCCTTCATTTTAAAAAGAACCATGTTGACTTTACCATGTGAATAGAAGCAATCTTCTGGCATATTGTGTTGTGTGCAGAGCTCACTGAGATGGTGAATGGAAGTGCACCAGAGAGTATCAGAATCCTCCAGATAGGAAGGGTCCTGCAATTTTGCCTGTTGTCCACCTTGATCGGAAGCATGCATACCATGACTCTCTGTCCACAAATTGGAGCAGAGAAATTTCAGATCCATCATTATTATTGTGAATAGGACATATTTGTTGACATATTTGTCAATTGTTGACAGATTTGTCAATTGTTGGCAGTTTTTGTCAATTTGTCGCCACAGCATTAAATAACTTAATGTGCAGGCTGTCAGTACTGTAGCCAGGATATCATTGCAACTGGACATTGCTTGTCCAGTACATTTTCATGTTTTGTTGAATGAAGTCAATTGATAGAATTCTAATATCTATGACGTTACTTTGAGTGCAAGCTAATTAAGATTATACGTTTGCCACTTTAGTTGAAGACATTGAGAAACATTTCACTTCTTGGACTCAACCATAGTAGAGGTTAGGAATGCTCATGGAATTGTTCCTGATGAAGGGCTTTTGCCCAAAATGCTGATTTTCCTGCTCCTTGGATGCTGCCTGACCTACTGTGCTTTTCCAGCACCACACTCTTTACTCAATCTCCAGCATCTGCAGCTCTCACTTTCGCCATGCTCATGGAATGCTTCCAATTGGTTGCCTAGTTCCATTTACCATCATTTTCATCTGGACAGGGTAGGACTTGGTTTTGGGCCCAGTTAGCTCTATTGACAGTATGATGCTCTGGTTTTCACTGTCTGATAACCATTGACTAGATTCATATCACATTCTACGGCAATGGTCTCCAATACATTAGCAATAGCCACACATGAGATATAATATTCCGCATTAAAATAATTTGAAATACTACAAACAAATGAAGATGAATGTAGTTGAAGGTGAATGCCTTAATATAATATAAATGATCATATTCTATATTTCAAACACTATTGTTCCATTCAAAATAATAATCATGCAGATCCTTCTCATTCAGAGGATAAGAATATATATTTATTGTTGTTTACATTACTGCGGTGAGTGTACATATCATGTTTCTTTCCAGAAAACATTGGTTCTTACTATCAGAGAGCACCATTAGAGATGGCACTTCTCTGATACTTTACATAATGGACCTCTCGTCATACATTCACTTAGGGAGTGACTGTAGGTGAGTTATGCAAAACAGAAATTGCACAAACCTGAACCTGATTCATTAACAAAATCCATACACATTCACTTCTCATTGCAGACTTCTGATAGCTTTAATAGTTAGAACCCTAGCAATTTCTCCTCTCTGTAGCTGAGGTACATGGAGGCTAATTGGAGGACTCTTATTGTCTCCAGAGCTGTGCTTAATTCTGAACATTTAATGCACATTTGCTTTCTGAACGACTATAGAAATCATTAGACTTCTTAGTGCAAAACGTGACACAACATGTGAACTGATTCTGAGTAGTACCTGTGGAACAGGGTCATGATTATTCTCAGTTCCTTTTGGACATTTCCTCATAAACCTGTTGAGAATGAAGACCATGCAATGAACACCATGAAGGCCAGCAAAGATGGCTGCCACCCTCTGCTGCCTAGGCATGTGCAGATGGTGCTGGTGACCTTTGGTGTGTGCGGTCTTTGCCCTCGGCTATAAGTCAGCACTACAGTTGTGGCAGAATGTAGCAAGAGCAAGAGGATGTTCCTGACCATGATAAAGAAAACTTTGGCTGGCAGTGAGGTTGAGATGGAGAAACTCCAGTCCTGGATCAGATTCAGTATCAGAAGGTTGGTGGAGAAAGTCTCGCTGAAGCAAAGAAAGGGACAGGCATCTCCAGCTTCTTCAAAATCACTGAGAAAGAAATTTAGAGGCAAGTGATATAGAAAGTGAAGAGATCAGTAATCAAAAATTAAAGATTTGAAAGGGTAAACACTGAACCAACTGCTCTTTTCAGACCCACTACATTTCTATGTACAGAGTTCAACCCACAATAAAATGATTCCTGTTCTGTGGCTAGGCTCAAGTTATTTCAAAGCAATAAAAAACCAAATACTGCAGATGTGTTTTTAATATTGTAATTGTATGCAATCGCATACAAATGCCTTTCCTATTCTGCTGTAATTCATGTGACCTTTACCCTGAGGCACACACACTGTAGACAGACATTTTGAGTTCACTTCAATAAAAATCTCATGTTGAACACAGTTCTGCACTGTACACACAAGACATGCTAAGCTTCACTGGAATTTAACACTTGTTAAATTCCCACTTTCTCTGTCACCTTTGCGTGTGTGTTCCTAGCTGGTGTTTATTGAATTCACAGTCCACTTTCAAAGATTTTCAATTATCAAGATAAAAGCTTTTCACCTTGGGACAGATGATAGTTTCAATGTTCAAAAGGGAGATTGCTGTATTTTTAATGAAATTGAATTTGTTTCTGAGTATTATAATTAACTTTGATTTTATTTGTTGATGGGGTGGGTTTCACTAGCAACATCAGCATTTTTGCCCCTACTGAATTGGCCTTGAGAAGGTGATGCTGAGATATCCTCTTGAACTGTTGCAATTCATGTAGTGTCGATACACGTACTGTGCTGCTTGGGACTAATTAGCAACTAATAAAATGAGCTTTGTAATGAGAAGCATCGAAAGAGCTATTGCTGCAAGAAATTCTGTATGGTGTAATTCAAAATAATAAGGTGTATATAAATGGATATATTCTTAGAAGTCCAACAATTTTTTTCAAGTCTTCCTAAAGCCTCATATTGTGAAATCATCATTCTCCATTTGGTGAATCTAGGAATCTAGGCACAGGAATAGGCCATTCAGCCCCTCAAGCCTGTTCTGCCATTCAATGAGATTTAACTCCATATACCTGCCTTTACCCCATAGTTCTTAATGCCTTTGCTTTAAAAAAATTTCAGATTTAAAATTAACAACAGATCCAACATTCCCTGTCGGTTGTGCTAGAGCGTTCTAAACAACTACCAACCTTTGTGTATTGAAGTGCTTCCTAACATCTCTCCTGAACAGTCTGGCTCTAATTCTAAGGCTATGTCCCCTTACTCCAGAATCGCCCAACAGTGGATATAGTTTATCTGTGCCTACCTTGTCTTTTTCTTTTAATACCTTGAAGAGTATGATCAGATCATTCTTTAACCTTCTCAAATCTAGAGAAAACAGGCCTAATTTCTATAAGCTCTCCTCGTAACTTAACCTGTGAAGTCCAGGTATCATTCTTGTAAGCCTATGTTGTACTCCTTCCAAAATCAATTTATCTTTCCTAAATTCTGGTCCAGATCTGCTTACAGTAGTCCAATTACGTTCAGCCAGGATTTTCTATAATTGCAGTATAGCTTCCACATCCTTATACTCCAGTCCTCTAGATCTAAAGGCCAGGATTCCACTAGCTTTTTTGACTATTTTCTGAATCTGCTTGTGACATTTTAAAGATTTATGCATCTGAACTGCTGAGTATCTTTGAACATGCATTGTATTTAACTTCATATAACATATAAAGATCATTTTCTGTCCAAAATGGATAACCTCACACTTAGTTGTATCTGCCAGTGATTTATCCATTCACTTAGTCTATAAGTATCCCTTTGTAATTTTATGCTCTCATCCAGTCTGGCTACCATGCCTCCAACTTTGTGTCATTGCAAATTTGGATATATGACTTTCTATCTGATGCATGCTTTTCACTTTCAAACATTGCATCAGTCTTGACCATGTTATGATCACCTTTTATAAACTAGGTTCCTAATTAAATCCAGCTCCTTATTCATTCCCAAATCCAATATTGCTTGTCCCCTTGTTGCTATGGAAACCATCCTGGACACACTCCAGAAATTCACTAACTTTCTGACAGGCATTTTTTGTCTCTCACAGTGTATATCAAAGTTATTATCTCCCATTAATACTGTTCTGGATTTCCTACACGCAATATGACAAAATATAAAAGAGTTGTTGTGAATTTTGAGTAAGTGGGTGGGAAAAAACTTGGCAGATGGAAAATGTGAGATTATGCATTTTGGTAGAAAAAATAGAAGAGTTGAATATTGTTTGAATGGGGAAAGACTGCAGAAAGTTGCAGCAGAGAGGGATTTTGTGACCTCACAAACAGCTAGCATCTATGTTCTGCAGGTAATATGGAAGCCAAATAGAATGCTCAAAGGAAATAGATTATATACACATGGACGCCTTTCCAAAACTGTACAAAGCATTGGTGAGAACTACAGTTGGTATACAGTGAACAGTTTTGGTCCCATAATGTGAACAAAGAGGCCCTGGCATTGGAGGCAGTCCAGAGAAGTTGCATTAATTTGGTGCTAGATATGGGGAAATTTTCTTATAATGGTTGTCTTGTTCTCATTGGAATTTAGATGCTGAGGTTGTTTCCCCTTTTGCGAGATGTAGGACAGAGGGCATAATCTCAGAGTAAGGGATCAGCCATTTAAGACTGAGATGAGTTTTTTTCCTTTCAGAGGGTGGCAAATCTGTGGAAGTTTTGACCACAGAAGGCTGTCAAAGCTGGGTGGTCAAGTATATTCAAGACTGAGATAGACAGTTTTCTAATCATTACTAGAATAAAGTGTATTGAATCAGAATCATAAAATCATCCAGTGCAGAATACAGTTTTGGTTCATCACGTTCTCCATTGCCAAAAACTTCTAAATCTGCAGTAGTCTCGCTCCCCAGCAATTGGACTAAGCAACATCCGATGAAATAAACAAAATTAGAAATTGCTGGAAAAACTCAGCAGGTCTGACAGCATCTGTAGAAAGAGAAAGATCAATAGATCTGAAAAATTTGCTTTATTTTCTCTCCACAGATGCTGCCAGACATAGTGAGTTTCTCCAGCAATTTCTGTTTCTGTTTGTTTTAGATCTCCAGCATCCGCAGTCCTTTGTTTTGTTCTAATATCCTAGTAAATCTCCTCTGGATCCCTTCCAGTGCAATCACATGCTTCTTACAGTGTTGTTCAGAACTACACACAGTATTCCATCTGTGGCCTAACAAGAGTTTATTTTACAGCTGCAGTAGCCTCCTTGTTCTTGTAATCTGCCATGACAAATTAAGGCATGTGTCCAAATGCCTTCTTAACTAGCCTATTAATTGGTCCTGCTGCCTTTCAGGATCTGTGGAGAAGCACTTCAAGATCCCTCTGATCCTCCAAAATTCCTAGTGTCCTGTCATTCATGGATAAGGCAGGAAAGTTGTGTTGAGAATTATCAGATCAGCCATGATCATGTTGAATGGCAGAGCCAACTAATTGGGATAAGTGGTGTAATTCTGCTTCTTATGGTCTATTTCTAAGCATTTTTTTTTTGTCACTGTATGATGGATTATAGAGAAAAGAAAGGGAAGTCTCCAAGGAGAAATAGTTAATCTGGAGGCTTTTGCAATTATTTTCATCACTTTGGTGGTCTTGTATAATTTAGTATTCTGAAAGTGTTTCAAATAGATAGCAGTAGAGCAGCATTTTCCCTATTGCCCATAAAAGAGCCTTTTCTTATATTTAGATTAAACAATTTCAAAATGACTGCAGTATTTAATCACTTCCCAATTAATCAGTTATGGGTTGAAGATCTTACTCAGGGCATCATCTATGTTAAGTCATGTCTTAATTGCAGTTGTGAAAAATCATATGCAGAATCTGTGGTATAGAATAGGAATCACTGATTTAAATACAATTTATTTTTTGTAATGCTGCCTTTTATTCCTTTTCATGCTATGGCTGAGAATAGTCCTGTGATAATCTGTCATCCAGGAACCATGGTGCTGCTATGATTGATATTTTACTATTGTGGATTTGCTGTGAAGATTTATTAAGGGGATTACACAAAGGTTAGAAGACTGGCCCTTTTTTGCTTCTGTAGATAAATATAGAGTTAATGGGAGCTTAGGTAACTGGGTCAGGCTCTGCTTTGCCTTACACATCAGTCTTTTTTATTGTGCTTTAGATTTTAGAATCAGCTTGAATTAAATACAAAATCTGCTGAAAAATTGAAAGAAAAGGATGTAATTGAAAATATCTGTTCACTTAACAAAATAATTGACTATTCCTGATTTTCTATACCAAAGGATTAGCCTAACAAAAGCTGCAATAGTGAAATCTGAAATAACAGAGCATAAAGCACACTTTCTTCTGAGGTTAGGGATAAATTGTTAACTCCATCCTTTGTACTATAAATAGAACTGGAGAGCTTCTGCATCTCATATTTATTGTTGGAGGCGTGAATATAAATTGGGCAATTAAAGTGGATATCCATTTTTAACAGTGGTCCACAGTGCACAATAAATTTATAGATTGAAAGATTTACCACTATTTCAGTATTTCAGCTATTATCACAAGTAGTTAGAGAAGAAACAAATCTACTGTTGAACTACAGATCTTGAATTTGTAACTGATAGAATGAAGCTTTGTCTTTATCTTTGCTTCATTGGCAGAACCAAAACCAAGACTGTTTTCCTCCCCTCTAGTTTCCAACCCATCTCTCCTCTCAGTTATCTCAGTACCTGCTCCCCCATGTGCTGGGAATTTAGGTTCATAAAACTTACATGCCTGCACTTCGTAAACAGGACCGTAGAATTCAGCACCAAATAATCAGAGATGAAGCATCTTGGATTTGAAGCTTCAACAATGAGTTTGCAAAGTTATAAGAAAAAGTTAGAAGGCTTTTGTGACTTGTTGACATCAAAACTAACAGTTTGCCCTTAGTTCAGAACCAATCAATCCCCCTATTGGGGATTATTACATTTCTGCTATAAATGCATGGCTGAAGCATTAAGCAACTTCTTTTGTTATCAAGTGACATATGGGTACAATGTTATACATCCTTGGATTATACTAGTTATTGGATTTTTCTGCTAAATACTGTAGATGGTACTGCACATTTCTTCTTTTTAGTGGGGTTCTTGTCCCATTAGTGAATAGCAGAAGCCTGCATGACCAGTCCGAGGAATATTTCCTACAGTGAGCAATATAGCTGCAGATATGTAGGAAAACATCACATATACCATACAAGGCAACACATGAAATACAGAGATAGGAAACTTTGCTGCTATGGGTATAGAAGTTCAATGAAAATATTAGGGATGTTTGGGCAAGTGACCAAAGTGTAGCCACAACACTATAGAATAAATAAAGACTAGCCAGTGAAGGAAGATACTAGAGTTTTGTCATTGGCCTAATCTGCAAGTGAACCAACAAATTGTGCTCATTCTGAGAAATGTCTTTACTTCTATTAACTCAAACCTATTACGAAACACCAACTGGAAAATCTAACCAGTGCAATCAGGCAACATATTGAAATGTAATTTTAAAAATTTGCTTTCAAAAATGTTTCTTAATAATTTTCAGGGTGGTAATGCAGTACATTTCGATGGTGATAGTGCCATTAAAAAAAAGTTGATTACCCCATTAAAAAAAAAGTTGATTACAAAACTTAAGCATCTTTAATCATAGTGTCAATTCCACTCTAATTCACACTTTACTAAAGATAATTACTAAAGATAATTATTTCAAAATTACACAAAGCCATTTGCTGGTTATATTGAGGTACGGAGGTTAGTAACTAAAAAAAACTCAAAACATTTTAACTTGTGCCTGTTTGTGGCCTTGCACCTATAGTAATCAGCTTAATTTTTAGAGTCCTCTCAACGTGTTACAATGAAGATAGTTATGAATTAATCCGAAAAATCATTTACATTTCCCAGAAGTTTGCAGTGTTGTTGTCATAGGAATGTTCTCCATTAGCTGGAATATCAGATCCATAAGTCTCACATCAACACCAAGTGAAATAATGTTGTACTATATTTTTTTAAATGTGGTAATACAGTTTCAATCTACTGGTGCTGTAGATTCTTTCAAGCTGGTCTGAAATAGATAACCTTGTCTTAAATATTCATATCTATTTTGGGATAGGAATATGAAAATATGTTAAATTCATATATAGAATGTACTCAAGCAATCAGCTTTTTGTGATAAATATTACTTAAACTAAAATAGACAATTATTGAAAGTATATTAAACATGCAAAGGATGCGTCTTTGGAGTCAAAGGGATCATTTTGAACCTGTAGGAGTGAGTTTGCCAGTGTGCAGCTGGTTAAGAAGGTCAAAATTGATAGAGCATCAGGAAATAATCGGGAACTAAATGTTTTAACCTGGGAGCAATAATGCCAGACAATACAAAATTGCTGTGAGAGAGGCAGTTTGCTTATTATAATATTAAAAGAGCTCATTATCAGCTATTTAAACTGAATTTTTTGAATTTAATTGCATGTGGACAGGTTTCCAGTCTTTTTGGTGCTCATCAGGGACATCAAGGTGAGATGACATTCAGATTTGAGGGGACAGAAGAAGGGAGAAGCAAAATATCCTTTCAAATACTGAAACCTTACATTTATTCCTTGCCTCAAGACAAGACTTGCATTGAAAGAAATGTCTTTGGTTTGGAGGTCATTCATACCACTATGGAGTTATGCACCAAATTTACTTTTCCCAGCTCTCAATCTTCAGTCAAAAAGGGAAGTATTTATATAGGTATCCCTTTGAATTCAAGTGAGTAACACACTCAGCCACATTCTCCTCAAATGCTTACTGCTCCACAGGAGTGAGGGAATGGACAATACAGGCTTTAACAGACATGGGATTAGTTTCTTGGACCTGAGTGAGCAGCAGTGCCTCAGGAGACTCAAGGTATCCTGTCCAGTGGTCACTTACGTTCACAGCCTCCGGATCCTTCCTTCCGAAGAAAACCAGTGGACATGCAGCGCTAGTAGCTGCACCTTCATTTACAACTTCTTCCAGAGATACATTGTTCATAAATGCATTTTGCAGATTATAGATGATGTGTTTGCCAAGGCTGTGAGTTATTTGAACTGTGAGGCTGATGAGGCTGTCAAAATGAGTGATGCTCAGCTCGACTCTCGCTGCTCATTTCTGAATCACTCTGGAATCTTTGTCAATCACAAGAGAATCTCTCCTCTGAACAATTGAAGTCTGCACCGAGGCTATGGGATGGAGGAAATGGGGCTCTGTGAAAGCTGCAGCATTGTGCTGCTGAGTAAGAACATGAGGATGTTCTTCAGAAGGAGCCGCGTCTTCAGCAACTTATAGCACAGCACGATCAGCCACAGCAACTGAGACAGGACCTCCTTGTGAACGATTCTCAATGGAACTGAACTCATCTCCCATTGACTGTAAATGTTGATGATGCTGCAGACAGCATTCCCTGAGTAATACCGACTGCAAATTCAGTTTAACACTTTGATCTTTATATGCGGGTCATGCTGTTGAAGAATGATGGAAGCCTTCACAACATCTGACACTCTCTCATTCAATCTTGAAGAAGTTACATGCTCATATGATCACTATGGAAAGAATAGCTATCATTCAGACAGGGTTAGTACATACCAGAATGAACAGATTGCTTTATGCGGCTCGGCCTATATTCTGGGACATTTCGAAGAGTCAGAGGTGATTTAATTGAAACATAAAAATTGGAGGAAGGCCAATTTTGATGCTATTAGGCAAGAACTTTCAAACGTTGATTGGGTGCAGATATTCGCAGTTAAAGGGATGGTTAGAAAATGGGAAGCCTTCAAAAATGAGATAACAAGAGTCCAGAGACAGTATGTTCCTGTTAGAGTGAAAGGCAAGGCTGGTAGGTGTAGGGAATGCCAGATGACGAGAGAAATTGAGGTTTTGGTCAAGAAAAAGAAGGAAGCATATGACAGGTATAGACAACAGAGATCAAGTGAATCCTTAGAAGAGTAGAAAGGCAGTAGAAGTATAGTTAAGAGGGATATCAGGAGGGCATAAAGGGGACATGGAATAGCCTTAGCAAATAGGGTTAAGGAGAATCCAAAGGGATTTTATAAATATGTTAAGGTCGAAGGGTAACCAGGAAGAGGATAGGACCCCTGAAAGATCAGCAAGGCAACCTTCGTGTGGAACTGAAGGAGATGGGGATGATAGCTAACGAGTATTTTGCATCAGTGTTTACTGTGGAGAAGGTCATAGAAGATATACAATGTAGGGAAATAGATGGTGACATCTTGAAAAATGTCCATATTACAGAGGAGGAGGTGTTGGATATCTTGAAATGCATAAAAGGGGATAATCCCAAGGACCTAATCAGATGTACTCTTATAACTCTATGGGAAGCTAGCGAAGTGATTGCTGGGCCCCTTGCTGAGATATTTGTATCGTTGATAGTCACAGGTGAGGTGCTGGAAGACTGGAGATTGGCTAACGTGGTGCCACTGTTTAAGAAAGGTGGTAAGGATTAGGCAAAGAACTATAGACCAGTGAGCCTGACATTGGTGATGTGCAAGTTGTTGGAGGGAATCCTGAGGGACAGGATTTACATGTATTTGGAAGGGCAAGGACTGATTAGGGATAGTCAACATGGCTTTGTGCTTGGGAAATCATATCTCACGAACTTGATTAGGATTTTTGAAGAAGTAACAAAGAGGGTTGATGAGGGCAGAGTGGTGGGCATGATCTGTATGGACTTCAGTAAGACTTTTGACAAGTTTCTTCATGGGAGACTGGTTAGCAAGGTTAAATCTCATGGAATACAGGGAGAACTAGCCATTTGGATATAGAACTGGCTCAAAGTTAGGTGACAGAGAGTGGTGGTGAAGGGTTGCTTTTCAGACTGGAGGCTTGTGACCAGTGGTGTGCCATATGGATCAGTGCTGGGTCCATTGCTTCTTGTCATTTATATAAACAATTTGTATGTGAGCATAGGAGGTATAGTTAGTAATATTGCAGATGACACCAAAATTGGAGATGTAGTGGATAGTGAAGAAGATTATCTGAGAGTACAATGAGACCTTGATCAAATAGGCCAATGGGCTGAGGAGTGACAGATGGAGTTTAACTTAGATAAATGCAAGGTACTATATTTTGGAAAGGCAAATCAGGATAAGACATATACAATTAATGATTAGGTCGTTAGGAGTGTTGCTGAACAAAGAGACCTTGGAATGCAGTTTCATTGCTCCTTGAAAGTGGTATTTCAGGTAGATAGGTTAATGAAGAAGGTGTTCAGTATGCTTTCCTTTATTGATTGGGGCATGGATAGGGTAAATAGACAAGGTCTTTTCCCTGGGTTGAGGAATCCAGAACTAGATGGTGAGGGTGAGAGGGGAAAGACTTAAAAGGGACCTGAGGGGCAACTTTTTCATGCAGAGGGTGTGCTTGTATGGAATGAGCTGCCAGAGGAAGTGGTGGAGGCTGGTACAATTACAACATTTAAAACTCATTTGAATGGGTACATGATTAGCATGGGCTCAGGAGGATGTGGGCTAAGTGCTGGCAAATGGGACTGGATTAGGTTAGGATATCTAGTCAGCATGGATGAGTTTCCATGCTGTAAATCTTTATAACTCGATTACTAAGATCCTCAGGGAACTTGACAAGGTGGCTGTTGAAAGGATGCTTTCTCTTGAGGGAGAACCTAAGACAAGAAGTCATAGCTTAAAAGTAAGGAGGTGCTCATTTAAAACAGAGATGAGGAGACATTTTCTCTCGGAGGTTGTGAATCTTTGAAATTCTCTTCCTTAAAGGCCTCTGGAAGCAGAATTTTAAAATAATTTTAAGGCAGATGTAGGTCAACTCTTTGTAGGATCATATAGCACAGAAAAGGCCCATAGGCCCATCTCATCTCCAATGCCAAAAAAGACACTTCTACCTTCACTCGTCCCTATTTCCGCATTAGGCCCATAGCCTTGAATGTTATGACACTTCAAGTGGTCATCCAAGTATTCTTTAAAGATTATGAAGTCTGCCCACCTCAATTATCCTCCCAATCAATGCATTCCATACCCTGATTGCTCTTTGGGTGAAAAAAGAATATTCAAATCCTCTCTGAGCCTCTTGGCTTACCCTTGAAAAAAATGTGCCCTTTTGTTATTGGTTCTTCAACTGAGGGGACAGTTGTTTTCTGTTCATCCTGCTCATGCCCTGCATACTCTTGATTACCAAGTGGAATGAAAGATTATTGGAGATGTGGAGAAATGTAGAGTTCAGCTTAAAATCAGATCAGCCATGATCTTACTGAATGGTAGAATAGGCTCAAAGGGCCAAATGGCTTACACTTGTTGTTTGTATGTTGTTATTGTATAGTGCTAAAGATGATTAGCCTCTCATAGAATCCCGAGAATGTGGAAACAGGCCCTTCAGCCCAACAAGTCCACACCGACCCTCTGAAGAGTGCCCCACCCTCACCCATTCCCCTACCCTATTACTCCACATTTACCCCTGACTAATGCACCTAACCTTCAGATCTCTGAACGCTTTTGGCAATTTAGCATGGCAATTATCATTCACCCAACCTGCACATCTTTGGATTGTGGGAGGAAACCGGAGCACCCGGAGAAATCCACGCAGACATGGGGAGAACATGCAAACTCCACACAGGCAGTCACCTAAGGCTGGAATTGAACCTGTGTCCCTCATGCTGTGAGACAGCAGTGCTAACCACTGCACCCTGGTGCCGTCCTCTCTACTTTCATTTTTATAGATGCTGCTGAAATGACACTTGCTCACACAGGTGATGGTGAAAAACAAACACATATTTACAAACATGCTTGCCTATTCACAATGATGTGTCACCCATGATACCCATGTGTTTTCAGTAGATCTTATTCGTCCTTACCCTCATGCTCTGTCGAGATGCAATCCCAGGGCCTGCAGCTGATTGGTGGGAGAATGGCCTATTGTGGAAGTTGTTGACCATTTGTTTCAGATGAGTGAACCCAGGGCATTTGTGGCTAGAGGACCCAGACATGCTGAGTGTGTCATGCCCAAAGGCAGGATCCCCCTCCTCAGCTTAAATACCCGCTTAGGCAAGGGTGGGAGGCAGTGTGGAGGTGGGAGACCTTCCTTCCAGAGTGTCCAGATAGGAACCTTCTTGAATGTATATGTGATGATCCTCCTCTGCTTGGATGCTTTCTGGCACCATCCTGTACCCTTGTGAAGAAGGGACACCTGGAGTGAGGTCATCTCCTCATTGCCTTGTTATTGGTTGTGATCACCAATGGCTAAAGTGATGGAGTGCAGACCTGTGCACTTGTCTGGCAGACACGCAATGTGTTGGAACCAGCCAGACATACATTTTCCAGAGGCAGCACAGTATAAATCATGTTGTTGGAGTCCAGAAAACCTGCCGACTGCTCCTGTGTCTGCCTCTACATTTGGGTGAAGTTCTTTATGGCCACACTGGGGGTCTACCTACAGCACACAGGCTGCAGCAGTTTGAGAAGTCGCTCATCACCACCTTTGCAAGGGCAACTAGAGACAGGCAATAAGTGCTGGCCAGCCACAATACCCACATCCCGTGAGTGAATAAAAAGGAAAAAAACGATAGGGTCCTTTCCTTCTGGGGCTGAGCAGGTTAATGAGGTGAACTGCAGAGAATGGCAAGAGAAAACCTGATAGAGCTCACAAACAGAAACTCTCCAAGATTAGCACTCAGCACTTGGTTAAATTTCAGCTTAGGTTCAACATTTTATAAGACTTATTTTTCAGGACTATCAGGCAGAAAGAAGGAAGGACACTAGTCTAGCAAAGAAACAACATCCTGCCTAAAACCCATCAGGGTGCAGAGAATTCAGTATGTCTCTTGAGTAAGCAAACATTCAATAAGAAGCTACTATCAGTTCTGAGGAAGGGTCATTGGACCCAAAACGATAACTCTGATTTCTCTCCATAGATGCTGCCAGACCTGCTGAGCTTTTCAAGCAATTTATAGTTTTGTTTCTGAGTTGCAGCATAGAGTCATAGAGATGTACAGCACCTGCAATTCTTTCAGGTTTTATTCACCCAGAAGGCGTGGCTACAGTTAAACTGGAGTGGTCAGACAAACTTGCTACTGCAAACATAATCTGTTATGAATCCATTTTCATACACTTGCAACTTTTATTTACTTCAATGACAAAATAAAGAATCATAAGCGTGCACCATTTCAAATCTTCATGAAAGAAGCATGCGCAACAGTAAACTGTTGGACAGAAGTGCATGCCACCTCTTTTGCAATCATCTGTTCTTTTGTGACCATGTGAGTGGATGCTGTTGCAGGAAACAATAAACAATTATCCTTTTTGTTAGCATCCATGAGAAAAGAAGGTTTAGGGGTGACTTGATAGAAGTGTACAAGATGATTAGGGGTTTAGATAGGGTTGACCATGATAACCTTTTTCCACGTATGGAGTCAGCTATTACGAGGGGGCATAGCTTTAAATTAAGGGGTGGTAGGTATAGGACAGATGTTAGGGGTAGATTCTTTACTCAGCGTGTCGTGAGTTCATGGAATGCCCTGCCAGTAGCAGTGGTGGACTCTCCCTCTTTATGGGCATTTAAACGGGCATTGGATAGGCATATGGAGGATAGTGGGCTAGTGTAGGTGAGGTGGGCTTGGATCGGTGCAACATCGAGGGCCAAAGGGCCTGTACTGCACTGTATTTTTCTATGTTCTATGTTCTACGAATAAACTCTCTACTTGTCTTTTCTCAACAATTAGAGCATTCAGGGGGTTAAAACATTTTTAAAACACATCTGCATTCAGTTAGTTGACAGGTGACAAAAGGGGGTGGACCAGCCTGCCATTTCTGCCCTGTCCACAGTAATCTCTGCTGTCAGATTGACCTGCTATCTTTTGTTTTGTACTTTCATGGGTCACGTGTCAGGTTCAGTGCTCTCCCAGATAAATTGAATATTGTGAAACCAGAACATTAATCTTTTAATCACAAGCATTCGAAAGTCACTGTGGTCTGGAATTTCATTATTTGGAGGCAAATTGAAACTGAATCTTGCCTCAAAAGCCTGCAGAAGGGTGATAATAGGGCAATTTCCTTTCAATCAATCAGAAACTGCTCGAGCTGTGTGCCATTTTATAATAGCCCCATAGTTGTTTTACTTGGAGAGGAAGTCAATCATTTTTTAAATTTTCACTTGTGGGACGTGGGATCACTGGCTGGCCAGCATTTATTGCCTTTCACCATCAACGTTGCCACTGAGAAGGTGGTGGTAAGCTGCCTTCTTGAACTGCTGCAGTCCCTATGCTGTGGGTTGCTCTAAGGGAGGGAATTCCAAGATTTTGACTGAGCGACAGAGAAAGAACAGCAACATTTTTCCAAGTCAAGATAGTGAGGGGCTTGGAGGATTTCTTTCAGGTGGCAATGTTCCCCTGTATCTGTTGCCCTTGTTCTTCTAGATGGTTGTGGTGGTGGGCGTGTCTGAGGGCTTTTGGTGAATTTCTGCAATGCATCTTGTAGATAATACACAGTGCTGCAACTGAGTGTTTGTGGTGGAGGGAGTGGATGTGGTGCTGATCAAGCTGGCTGTTTTCTCCTGGATAGTGTCAAGCTTCTTGAGTATTGTTGGAGCTGCACTCATCCAGACAAGTGATGACTATTTCATCATACTCCTGACTTGTGCCTTGTAGCTGATAATAGGTTTTGGGGAGTCAGGAGGTGAGTTACTAGCTGCAGTATTCCTAGCTTCTAACCTGTGTTTGCCACTCTGTTCATGTGGCAAGTCCAGTTGAGTTTCTGGTCAATAATAACCCCAGGATGTGGGGGATTCAGTTGGTGGTAAGGTTGTCTCTTATTGGAGATGATCATTGCGAGGCATTTCTGTGGCATGAATGTTACTTGCCATTTGTCTTGGATATTGGCCAGATCTTTTTGCATTCAGGGGATGTAGAGTCAGTGTGGATAGAGCTGAGAAATTCTAAGGGTAAAAAGACCCTCTTGGGAGTTATCTACAGGCCCCCAAACAGTAGTCTGGATGCCGGATGTAAGTTGAATCAGGAACTGAAATTGGCCTGTCGCAAAGATGTTACTATAGTTGTTATGGGGGATTTCAACATGCAGTAGACTGGGAGAATCAGGATGGTATTGGACCTCAAGAAAGAGACTTTGTGGAGTCCCTCTGAGATGGATTCTTAGAACAGCTGGTGCTGGAGCCTACCAGGGAGAAGGCAATTCTGGATCTGGTATTGCAACGAACCAGAATTGATCAGGGACCTCAACATGCAGTAGACTGGGAGAATCAGGATGGTATTGGACCTCAAGAAAGAGACTTTGTGGAGTCCCTCTGAGATGGATTCTTAGAACAGCTGGTGCTGGAGCCTACCAGGGAGAAGGCAATTCTGGATCTGGTATTGCAACGAATCAGAATTGATCAGGGACCTC
>NC_057714.1:76533642-76535795 GCF_004010195.1 Chiloscyllium plagiosum
ATGGGTTAGTGGGGAGGAGATGAAGGTGATAGATCAGGGAGGAGAGGGTGGAGTGGATAGGTGGAAAAGGAGATAGACAGGTAGGACAAGTCCGGACAAGACATGGGGACAGTGCTGAGCTGGAAGTTTGGAACTCGGGTGAGGTGGGGGAAGGAGAACTGAGGATACTGATTAAGGATGATCAGCCATGATCATATTGAATAGTGGTGCAGACTCGAAGGGCAGAATGGCCTACTCCTGCACCTATTGTCTATTGTCTATTTGAACTTGGACTGCTTCAATATTTGAGAAGCTGCAATGATGCTGAACATTGTGCAGTCATCAGCAAACATCCCCACTTCTGACCTTATGATGGAGGAACAGTCATTGTTGAAGCAGCTGAAGATAGTTGGACCTAGGACACTGCCCTGAAAAACTCTGGCAGAGGTGCCCTTGAGCTGAGATAGCTGATCTCCAACAACCACAAACAGCAGAGAGTTTGAACCCTGATAACCATTGACTCCAGTTTGGCTCGGGCACCTTTGATGCAAGAACACGTCTCTTGCGGCCTTGATATTAAGGCCTGTCACTGTCTCCTCACCTTATCGATACAATGGAAGATGGGAGCTGCTGAGACAGAGCTACCAAGTCCGTAACCCTTGAAGTAGTACAGACAGGACTTAATGGACTTTCCTGCACCTGTCAGAGGAATGGTGCATATGCAGAGTGAAGGCTAGCAGAGAGATGGTAATGAAAGGGAGCTTGTGCAGTCTCAGTGCAGCATTGACATAATTCTTGTTCCTGTGAAAGATGCTGCAAACATCATTGCTGTGAAGTCTTTTCAATAGGAGATGTGGGACTCGACAAATATCCCCCCAGTCAGGTATGCAGTGATATACCATCCAGGTCACAATGCATTGTTTTCAAGAGGTCTCACCAGAATGAAGGACCCGATACCCAACATGAGCAAAACTAATGTAGTGTACAAAATCCCATGCAAGGACTGCACAAAACACTATATAGGACAAACAGGAAGACAGCTAACGATCCGAATCCACGAACATCAACTAGCCACGAAACGACATGACCAGCTATCCCTAGTAGCCACACACGTAGATGACAAGCAACATGAATTCGAATATACCGGCCACTACAGCGGACAGCTGAAACTGACAACCGGAGGCGGCAGGGACAGGTCACTATAAATGCCGGAGGAAACACCACAGAAGTGCTTCATAGGAGGCTCCCAAGCACTGAGGATGTCACCTAGACAGGAGACGAAACGTTTGCAACAAAAACTTCCAGCTCGGTGAACAGAACCACAACAACGAGCACCCGAGCTACAAATCTTCTCACAAACTTTGAGGTCACAGCTTTTTCACCTTCAACATTGAGTTCCAAGAATGACAAACTTTTCTTTCCAGATTCTCAAGAGTGGATATCAATCTTGCATGAACATGGCATTGAGAACCCCCATGAGGTGCATTGAACTTTGACAATGGATCAACGTTGTACTGAGGGTAGTCACCATTATAGAATTAAAAAAGAATGCTTGCCCCATGATGCCTTCAAGCTTAAGTAATCTACCTTCCTGCCTATGGTACCAGGTCAAACATGAGAAAAGAGAACTGCTGATTACCACTTAGAGTCTTAACTTTGCTCCCTCAGCTAATGCAACTAATTCAGCAAATACCACTGAGGGTAGAAAGAACACAAAATGTGCTTGAGATAGAGGACATAAATGCACATCTGCAAGAGTGCTTTGGTGCTTTGTACTATTAACCAAAATGACCAAGTCCTGAAGGACATATCTATACGACTGGGCTGTGTGGCAAGTGGTGAAGGAACCAAGATGACAAAAAAATCCTATTTGACCTCGTCCTCACCAAAATACTGTTGTAGGTGCATCTGTCCATAGTCTAAATTCTATCTTTGCATTGAGAACATGTTCCATGTGTTATATGACATTACCATTATGCTAAATGGGATGGATCCAAAACAGATGCAGCAGCTCAAAACTGGGTATTCATGAGGCAATGTGGCCCTACAGCAGCACAAAATTGTATTCAAGCACAGTCTGTATATTAGCCTGACATACTGCCACCCTGACAGTGGGCGGCACGGTGGCACAGTGGTTAGCACTGCTGCCTCACAGCGCCAGAGACCCGGGTTCA
>NC_057714.1:76535813-76576185 GCF_004010195.1 Chiloscyllium plagiosum
AGATGTGCAGGGTCAGGTGAATTGGCCATGCTAAATTGCCCGTAGTGTTAGGTAAGGAGTAAATGTAGGGGTATGGGTGGGTTGCGCTTCGGCGGGGCGGTGTGGACTTGTTGGGCCGAAGGGCCTGTTTCCACACTGTAAGTAATCTAATCTATTATCAAGCCAGGGAATCAACTTTCCTTTAATTAAGACTGCATGTCAAGCATAGCACTGAGTGCATAGCAACTCCTGCAAATGAAGTAGAAGCAACATGTAGTCGATAGCATGAAGCGATCCCATAACCAACAGATCAGATTGTAATCCTATCACATCCACATAACAAGAAATGGCTAAAAGCCCTGGGTACAGCAAAGAATAAGGTCCACAGCAACATCCTGCCCACAATGATGAAGACATATGTTCCAAAACTAGTTCTGCCTTCAGACAAATTGTTCTGAGAATTTCTGAGAATTACTCAACTATATCCTGTCCACTACAAAAATAGGGCAGATCCATTCCAATCATTTCCAGCACTGTCAATTTACTCTCAATTATCAGGAAGGGGTCGTTAACAATGCTATCCTGCAGCACTTACTCAGCAGCACACAGTTTGGAGATGCCCAGTTTAGATTGCTGCAGGACTATTCGACTCCTGACAACACTACTGTCTTAATACAAACATAAACATAAGAAGTGAATTCTAGAGCTGAGGTGAGAAAGTATTTGATCAAGTGTGGCATCAAGGAACCTTTGTATAGCTGAAATCAATGAGAATCAAGAGAGAACTCCATGCTGATGGAGTCATACCTAGCATACAGGAAGATGGTTGTGGTTGTTGGAAGTCAATCATCTTAGCTCCATGTCTGCAAAAGTTGCTCAGGGTAGTGTCCTATACCCAACCATTTTCAGCTGACTCATCAATGATCTTCACTCCAATATAAGATCAGAAATTGAGATGTTTGCTAAAGTGTTCACAAAACCTAGTCTTTAATCATTTCTATTTATTCCACGTGATATCACAAAATGGTTGAGCTTGGTCTTTAGGCCCTGATAACATAACAGCTGCAGTGTTGACTAACTGCATGCCATCTCGAGCTTCAGTTAATGAAACCGTCTGCCTGAAGGCAGCAAGACATGGACAACATCCAAGCTTGGACTGACAAGTGACAATTAACATTCATGCCACCAAAGTGTAGGCAGTGACCATCTCCAACAAGAAAACTAGCCATCTGCCTCTGATCTTCAATGAAATTACCATCAGCAACATTCTCCAACTTCAGCATCTGGACAATCTGCAACGTGGCATAGAGGCAGCCATTGGGAGGAGACAAGGTTTTATGGTGAATGCTAAACATTCTCCAGCTGGCACCACTGACAATCCGGACCCTGGTATATCAAGAGTTTGCCTAAATTGCAAACTGGCACACTCCTTTCAGATGGAGGGCACTGGAAAGGGCATTGGCATTTTAACTTCACTATCAAAAATATACTGAAAATAGTTCTTACGGCAAAATGATTTATTTTTTAAATTATCACATCAGTCAATTAATTAAGTCATCTTCCAAGTATTAAATTTACATCAATCAAGATCTCTATTTCACAGAGTCTCACAGCACTCCTCCACATTGTGCTGATGAGGCTGGGCCATAGTCAATCTGCAAATACAAGTGAATTTTAAAGATGCTGCTTCCTACTGTGAGGAGTCATGTACACACTCTATTAAAATAAGTTTGATATTGATTTTGATCAATGGACAATACCTTAAAATTATAATTTAATCTGCTCTTAGCTCTTTCCAGAGTGGGAATTCACTAACACATGAGCAACATTTCTTCCAGAGATGCACTGAGGACTTCACTTGGAAACGATATATTACCTCACCTTGTTGGAGACTTTACAGGAGTCACTATGGGAAGATAAAGGAGTGCTTGGTCATGGGCATCTTGCTAGGAGATCCCTTAGCCCATATGAGGAGGGTATGAGGGGTTTCCTCAAACCCTCACCACCCATTCATGGATACAGGTCCCCCTCAGGCTCCTCCATCAAGGCATCCAGTGCCACCTTTGCAAACATTTCCCTTAATACCTAGTACTGCTAGCTATAGACCATGGAGGTTGGTACAAAGTGTCCCTCTATTTGCATCTGATTACCTCTTTAGCAACATGGCTCAAGGTTGGCACCTCCAGATAATGTCAATTTATGGTTACCATCAATTAGAACCAACATATGTGGAACGTGGAACTTCTGATCAGTATGATGATTGCAAATTGATTGCAGACTGGTGCGAACCACAGCATTGCAGTTTCAGTGGAAGTGCTGAATCATTAATAGCAATACCTGGATATCAGCATCTAACTGCACGTGTGCAGATTTCAAAACATGCTATCAGCCTCAGATGGTAAATGCTGACAGTTTTGCCATCATTACTTCCACAGAATCCATGCCAACCTGATTGTAAATAGTAGCTGTCATTCCTCATGTGAAAGCTGGTTGTAGGAATCCATTTGCTATGTTGGCTTGTGACCAACTTGAAAGGGCATCAGTAATCTGACCACAGTGAGAAAAAAAATTAACATTCCTATCTATTGGACAATGAACAGGAGTGGCAAGCCTGGATAATTGAATTTCCACCTCCATAACCAGGAACACCAATATTGAGTGCAGTCCTCCATTCTGTCCCATTACCTAGCTGGGTCAGCTAATTTACTAATGAGCACAAATCAAACCTAGGACATTTCACCATTGCATTGCACAGAAGTATATTCTTTAGTTTTGAATCATTTGTTTTCTTATCTTTAGGTCAAGCAATGCCTAACATGCTGAAGTATTGCATTAAATACTTTTATAACAATAAATGCATGTGAGATTTAGTACTGAATCTGACAGCTTATGTGGACAGAACAACATAGTTAATTTTTCAATTCCAGTAACCCTTCATCAGAATTCAAAATAGTTAGAAAAGAGTGGTTACATGCTGATGACTAAGGAGTAGTAGAATACATGGAGATGGTACTGAGGGAGGAGACGAGAGAGAGAGAGTCAGAGAGAGGTGAGGCAAATAAAGAGAAGAATGATGATAAACCTAGAAAGAGGTATACACTGAGTGGGTTGCTAATGCGAAGTGTAAATGTTTGAAAATAAGTTGGCTGTGCTGGAAGCAACTCATGCAAGCAGGATCTAGGGAAATGGGGATGGGTAACATATATGGAAGAAGGTGTTCATGTTCTGAAATTGTAAAATTTAATGTTGAGTCCTGAGGGTTATAAGGTACCTAGGTGGAAGGTGATGTGTTGTTCTTCCAACGTGTGTTGAGCCTTGCTCAAACATTGCAGCCAGCTCAAGACAGAAATGTTGGTGTGTTGAAGCAGCAGGTAACTGGAAGCTCAGGGTCTTTACAGACAAAGCAGAAGTCTGTGTTTCATCTTCTCAGTGTAGACAAGACCAATTACATGCAGGGAATACAGTAGACTATATTGAATGAGATACAGGTAAATCACTATTCCATTTGGAAGATGTGTCTGGGGCCTTTGATAGTGACAAGGGAGAAGGTGAATAGGAGAGTGTTATACCTTCTACAGTTGCATGGGAAGGTTCTGTGTGGTGTGGGGCGGTGTTGGGAGTGGAGGAGGAGTGAACCAAGATGTCATGGGGAGAACGAACCCTGTGGAAGGCTGACAAGGGAAGGGAGAGGAATTTGGAAATGCCAGAAATGAGGCTTATGATCTTTTAGGCTTATGGAAGCAGGTGGGATAGAAAGTGGGGCAAAAAAGATGTTATTGTAGTTGTAGAAGGGGAGGAAAGTGGTGACGGCTATTTGCTCCAGTCAGCTGGAGTGGCAGGAAATCATTAGCAGCCCACCTTGTGTATAACTTTTTCTCAGCTTATCATCATTGTTCCCTTTACTCGCCTAACCTCTCTGTCTCTGACTCTCTCTCTCTCTCTCATCCCTCCCTCGGTACCATCTCCATATACTCTACTATTCCTCAGTCATCAGCATGTAACCACTCTTATCCAACTATTGGGTTGAGGAAAAAGGTGGAAATGTCTGAGGCTCCCCTGTGGAAGGTAGCGGCATCAGAACTGATGTGATGATGATGGAGGATCTGGGAAAATATAATGGAGTCTTTACAGGAAGCAGAGTGTGATAATGTATAGTCAAGGTAATTGTGGGAGTCGGTGGAGTTGTCGTGGATATCGGTGGCCAGACTATCCCCAGTAGTGGAAACAGAGATGTCAAGAAAGGGAAGGGAGGAGTCAAAAATGGGCCAGATGAAGATGAGAGCACGATGGAGACTGGAAGCAAAACTGGAAGCAAAGCAAATCCAGTTCGGGATGAGTGTGAAGCAGAGAAAGTGTCACTGAACTTGAAGCATTAACTCTGTTCTTCTCTGCAGATGTTGCCCAACTTGCTGGGTTTCTCCAGCACTTATTGTTTTTGTTTTAAATTTCCAACGTCTGCAGCTTTGTTTTCTAACTTACTGTTGGATTTGTCCCAAAGATCCAAGGGAATGTGTTTTTGACAGTGAGAGTCATCAGCAATGATGGAGTTTGGAGTTGGAGTTGGTTGAGAAAGGAGAATGGGCACAATTTAATGAAAAATCTGTGTTCCATGATACGTTATTCAAGATGCAAACTTCTTTAGGATGAAGAAGTGTTCAACTTGGTCAGATTGTGCATATCATCCTGAGAACCCATTCAAAAAGAAAATTCCCTGGCAATATGTTGCAAGATGATTAGTTATCTGACCAGTTATTTGCTGAAGTTTTTTTTTAAACTTAGAGAAGGCCAATGTTGAATAAATCCAACTACTACCATTTATTAGTGTGAAATTGGATTATTTGGGAGTCAGTTTGTCTGTCTCTTTATCCATCCAATAATCCCTTAGTTTAGTTTGTTATTAATTTTCCAAAAAAACCTGTTCGATCATCCTGCTTCCACCTCATTGGAAGTGCAAATTGACTGATCAGGATATCAAGAGTATACTTCTGTATCATTCATGTATTTCATGTAAAGTAAGCCAGTTTGGAATGCTTGCATGAGCTATCTCTCTTTTCAGCTGTTCTTTGAATTGCTGGTGAAGTAGATATAAGTCTCACTTACCAGGGTACAGTTCACAATAATATTGTGGAATTCACTGACAGTTGGCAGTTCCCCATGTATGAATCACACTGAATGCTGCAATGTCATTGACCAGCTGGGTGAACTCTCTGGGTTTCTTCTTATTCATGTTTTTATTCGTTTTTTTTGTGCCATAAGAGGAGATCCCATTGGTTGTAACAAGTAACCCAGGTGAGTTGAGACAGAAAACGTTTGGATTACCTTTCCTGGGCATCTCCATTTGGAGCCAGTTGTACAATTCCTAAAGAAGGCTTATGGTCATTCAGAATGCTACCAGATTATGATGTTTTCTGAGGTCAGCAGTCAAAATACCCATACTATGGAGCGTCTGACATTCAGGGTCAATGCTGCAGTCTTCAGTGTCATTTGTGTATGCACTTTCATCTCTTCTCGATTGCAGTTTGACTTCTTTACTATCAACACTGAAGTCTAGATTTTTTGCAAAAATGGCAGACAAACTTGATAATTGGAAGCCCTGTCCCCAAACATGGCACCAACCCTTTTCATTGAGGAGGAAAGGGAGCAGGAGCACATGCATTTTACTGAGGTAGCTGACCATTTTACTTACCAGTTGCCACTACATACATGATATTTGGGTGACCCAGGTCAATGAAGCACATCATGAGTAGATTAGACCTGTAAAATCAGGTCTGGACTTTATACAATCTTTTGGATAGGCAAGGTACCCTTCTGGAGAGGTAAATTATCTGTTGGATAAGATCTCAGGACACATTTGGCAGAGGTCAGTTGCTCTCTTTCAGAGAAGCTGTCATGTAGGAGCAATAAAATATCTGCATGAGAGAGGCAAGGTACTGTTTAGGACTATTAGAAGTAGACATCTGTGTATAAGTGCCTAAGCTCATTTATTCTCCAACTGATTAAAACTTTCAAACTGGTCAAAATTAACTGTCAAAAAGCAACAAAGGCACTACCAAAGGCAACTTTCAAAAGTATCATAAGCCTTCAAGGCATTTGAAATCTCTGCCTTCTTATATTTGAAACAAACATGCTAGAATATTAAAAAAATCATTACCCGCTCTTTCCCTCTGTTGGCATAAGCCTGAGACCTACTATCACTCAACTGGTGCTGCATGACTGATTTCACAACCTTGTAACATCACAGGGGGTTCAACAGTATACTGTTTCTCCAAAGTTTGATTGACAACTGCATATAGTTATAGACTCTTTGAAATGAGACTATCGATTTAAGTGTTTATATAATAAAGGATTATGCACGTGCATTTAATTCTTATTGTTATAAATCATTTTATAGCTCAATGAATATAAATGTAGCAAATAGGGTTTTTTTGAATGACAGTGATTTTCTTAATTATTTTACTGCATGTGTTCTGAGAGTTACACTTGGTGGATACTGAATGACTTGGCATAGTAGGTGTAAGGGCAAAGGTGGTAGGTGGGATGCTTGGGCTGGAATGAGTTAACAAGAGTTTGGCTTAACAGCTGTCAATGACCATGCAGGTAGGCAGAGGGGTATAGGTTGGCGTGGAAGATATGAAAGTTTATGGGGATGAGTGGGGGCCTCCATGTAGCATGGGTCAGTTTGGGCTGTATGTACGGACTGAAAGGGTGTGAAAAGTGAGGGCTATTTTATGAATGAATGTTATTTTTTAAAAAAACTTGAATCAATTCAGGCCTTCCACCGGCATGTCTGGTTTGCCCAGTCGTCTCTGTACTTGTTCTGGGTTGATGGGCCTGAGTACTAGACAATCCGAGAGCCCTGGAATTAAATTCCTACTTCCAGGCCACTTTTTCCCAGATCGGGTTTGTGAAATCAGGGAATACTTTGGATCTATGCTTCCGACCCTTGAGTGAAGACCCTTTGGGTCTAAGTCTGTTTAAAACAGAAGTCAGTTCATGCAAACTATTGCCATTCATTAAACTAAGTGTTTCTCTACCACAGCACAGAACACTGAAATGACTGCAGTAACTACAAACCTGTATGTGTTATGTCTAATTGCCCTTCTCTTAACTTTTGCCTCAAAAGGTTGCAATCAAGGCTGAGGAGTTAATTGTTCTTAGCTAGGTTTCTAATGCTCAGTTTACTTCTGCTTAAGCCACCCTTGATAAATGGACATTTGAATGTTGTGTCATCTTTATGGTCATTGAACCCATCAGGTTGCCTCTTCCTGGTTTGCCAAATCTGCTGTTTGATAAGAACAGAGAAATGAATTTAGTCACATGTGCACAATTGAAGTAGTAAGTACATATAACAATTCTATATATGATCTCTTGGGTTACATTATTGTTTATCTAAGTACTGAAGTATAAATATTCAGCATGGATTATATGTTAAAATATACCAGGGCTCATTTCTGGAGCAGCTCTGCTTCGAACTTGCAACCACTGCAGTTTTGCTGAAAATCAGCCCTGAGGTAAAATCGAGGTCCAAGGACTGGATTTTCACATCAGTTGAAGGAATCTTGAGACTAATTCTCCATTTGCAATGCTGCCTCTGACTTGAAACTGGCTGGAGGATGGATCTTCTGGGGGTCCAGGCAACCTGGAAATGGACCTGCTGCCTCCAGTGGTAGGCCCAAAGTGAAAATGAAGAAAAGTCCAGATCACAGCAAGCATTTTTAGAAGATTTGACTCTGTTCCTAAAAAGCCTAAACCTGGTGATCCTGATGCAATCAGTGGTTTATCTTTATGTGTTTGAAACTTCAAGCCACTTTAAAACCTCCTCTCATCCTTATCCCTCACTCTCACCTTATTCCATCACCCATTTCTCACCCTCACCTTGAAATCCTTGTCCTTTCACTTTCACCCTTTCACCCTTTCACTTCCTTCATTCTACTATTTCACACCTTCATCCATTATACATTTCATGAATAGAACTTGCAAGCCCCTTATTATAATAGGTGGAAGCAATTGATTAAACCATTAAAGTCCCTGGTCTTCAAAGCAGCTGTGTAAACAAAGACAAGTTAAAAAAAGGACAGTTGGCTTGCAGCAAAGAGCCCTTAACACTCTCTAAGTAAACAAACAGACTTCAGAACCACTATCTGAATAGAAGTCTATGCTGAATACATGAAAGCAACTGAAAAGATTCAACATTTACAAATTGTCATAATACTACATTGTCCTTCCCCTCTACCTGTTATTTATTAGATGATTTTTTTAAAAAATCATCTGAAGATGTGTTCCATGTTGTTCTTTTACTTGCCAGTTTGCCTAGTTGGCAGAAGTAATAATATGGCAAATACTTTGGTGACTAAGTAGTTACAGCTTCTAATCACAGCGCTGTTAGGATTAATCTGAATAAATAAAGATATGGTTGAAATTGCAATGTTTCATGAAGAAATGTCAAGAAAGAAAAACTATTTTACTGACCTATTAAACCCAAACACAGCTCTAATCAATGCTTCACATCTCCATGCTTCCTCTTTAAAAAGAAATAGATTCTCAATGAATTCACAATGCTGTTTGTTGCCTTGGTGGTAGAAACATTCAGGTTCTAGGTTTCCAGTCCTTCCCAGTCCTAGTGAAAATGGCCATGAGCAGAAATGGAAGCAGGATCTCTGGCTGCCCTGCTCAGTAACCGATGCTTCTGTAATCTGCTACTGTTTGATCCTGATTGGAAAGCTGAAAATCGAGGCTCTCGTATTTAGTTTAAGGAATTTACAAAAACACAAGGTGTTTTTCTTTCTTATTGTGATTTTATGCTAATTTGGATGAATACTAGTTTGATGAGATTTAGCATCTTGTATGACACCAGGGCTTTGCAAATTGTTTATTACATTATTAAGGTTATGCTTTTTTAATTACATTTGTTACAGACGGATAAAGATCTCACTGAAGTATGGAACATAACTGGGAACCAGGGTGATAGATGGAACAAGGCAGTGATATATCTGAGAAAGATACGTAACTTTGAAATCATATTTGAAGGAATCCGCACCAAGAATTTTGGAGGTGGAGCAGCAATTGATGATATTCAGTTCAAGAGTTGTGCCGCAGGTCTGTAACAGATGTTTGTACACAATTAGAATTCCAGTTATTAGATAAGAACTAGAATAAGAGCCTGCTCCTTGAACAAGTTTGAAACAGTTCAAGGTGCATCTCAGTTAAAGACATTGCTCTAGACAGAAAACTCTCCAATCTTTCTAATAGTTCTGTATTGGAATATATACAAGAAATCTAATATAAATGGAAGGTAGGAATATGTATATATGCATACACATACACATAGAGGGAATGGTGGTCACCACTGGACCTACATTGAGTCCCCAATGATCATTGATGGAGCAAGAAGGAAATCCAAGGCTGTAGGGTGATACAATGGAGTGGTTAGGTGGGGTGGGAGGACATTTTTGGGTCTAGGCTAGCAGAGCTTGACAAAGTGAACAGGGAAATTCAAACATAAAGGAAACCTGCCTGTACTTCCCTGGTCACCAGCCCAAGCAGTAAAAGCTGTTGCACTGCGCACTTGACATTGGCAGCTCTGTTACAGATTAAGTCCCAATGGCACCAGGAGTCATGGCCAATAATTTGCATTGAAGATCCTGGATTGGCCCCTGATGTGTGGAGCTCCCAACAGCACTTTCACCGCTGGAATATGTGACGGGTGTTTGGGTAAGATCCAGGAATGGCACCTATACCATGGTGCCTATTTAACATTCCTTCAGGGAGGGTTTGGGGGAACCATAAAATTTAACTTTATGACTCAAAGAGTCGAACGTCTCCAAACTTTGAAATGTCGGTTAAAACCAAAGTTATTACTAAAACAGAGGAGGTAACATTTTTGGATCTAGCATAAAATTGGCATTAAGACATTAACAGCCATTTGACACCGCAGCTGATTTACATTTTCATTGAAAGGTGGCAATTGTTACCAGGTTACCCTTGATCCAATTGTCAGTGTAGTCTTCAGTGTTTTCCTGTACACTTAGAGTCCTTTGCAGTCAAGTACAAGAAGAAACTCTGAACCCAATATGAAAGCTCAGAATTAACTTTAGTCAAATCAAGAGGGAATTGAAAAAGGAAATGAGACAAAGAGATAGAATGAAAATTGACTGACTGCCAAAGGAATCCAAAAATCTTTTATCAGCATAAAGATAGTAAAAGTGTAGTGAGGGAAGGCATGGTAGGGCTGGTTAGATCAGACAGCTAGAGTGCAGTGCTTCATAAAGCAACTTGGGGTACCATGTTCAAAATATATTCTTCCCTCAAATGACTATGTTGCCTCAGGAGAATCCACTAAATGCAATCAGTGAAAGGTCACCCCCATCCCCTCCTCTCCCACACTTTGAAATGTCAGAATTTGTGCTGAGTTACTCCTCCAATTGGAGTTTGTTGGCCAAATTGTCCTTACTACAGCATAGTTTGGAATTGTGCTTCAGAACCAAATAGATATCCTGGAGCAGCTGACTCCATGGAACTTACCAAGGAAGAGAAAGTTTCTTTGAGGCAAATACCTAGCATCTGGAACCTTGCAAAACCATCGGCATCCCTGACTTATAATCAAAGATTTCAGCAGCTTCTGACTCACTTATGCTTAAGTAGTTATCCAGGGAAAATTACCAGGTTTAAAACAGCTCAAATGCCCAGATAACTTTTAAACAATGACTCATCACTCAGCAGCCACCCCAGCAACTTAAACCTCTGACTCCGGACCCCGGCACACTGCCCCTCTCCACCCTTGTTCTTGTAAATTCTTAGATTCATCTCCACTCTTTTGAAAGACAAGTCACCTGGCCAGGAAGTATGTGTAGAGAACCCAGTCAGAGGGAAGTGTCTTTTCTTTTTCATCAGGATTGTCAGTAAGGTTTTCCATGAAAGGATGATGCCCTGAGCATCAGCCAGTTGGACAGGTGGACGCATAGAGCTCTCAAGGAAAGGAAGCTGCTACGCTCATGTGCTCTAACCTGTTCATCCTCTGTTATAAAATAATTTTAAAGACCATAAAGAATCGTAAAAGTGTTACAATGTAGAAGGTGGCAATTTGGCCCATCATACCTGCACTGGCTGTCCAAATAGGCATCATGATTTAGTGCCATTCTCATGCCTACTCTCTATACTCTTGTACATTGTTTCCACACAAATACTCAACCAATGCCCTCTTGAGTGCTTCATTGGAACCTGCTGGCACCACACTTCCAAGCAGTATATTCCAGAGATTAACAACTAATTTTGTGAAAAAAGTTCTTTTTACCATATCATATTTGCTTCTTTTGCAAATCACACAAAAATCAATGACCTCTAGTTTTTGATTCTTTTATGAGCATAAACAGTCACTTACTATCTACTTTATCCAGCCTTCTCATTATTTTGAAAACTTCTATCAGATCTCCTCTAAGAGTTCTTCTTTCCAATTTATCCTCATCACTGAAGTTTCTGTCCCCTAGAGTCATTCTTGTAAATTGCTTGTACACTTTCTCCAATGAAATCAAATCCTTCCTATGGTATGGCACCCAGAACTACACATAATACTCTAGCTGAGGCCTAACAAATGTCTGATATAAGTTCAGCATCACGACCTTGCTGTTGTATACTAGACACCTGGTAATAAAGCACAAGATACTATATGCTTTATTAACTGCCCTCCCTATCTCTCCTGCAGCCTTCAGTGATCTGTGTTCATATACACTTTGGAATGCATAGCCTTGAACTGAACTGAGGCCTTCAAGAGGAAATTAGATGATTATTTGTGTGTAAACAATGTGCAAGGGGGTGGGCAAAATTGAGGTGAATGGCAGGCACTAAGTCAAAATGTTTGATGGAGAGCTGGTGCAGACACAGTAGGCCGAGTGCCTCCTTCGACACCATACTAGTTCTGCGATAGCAATAAAGTTAATTACATTCTAGTGCTTATCATTGGTCAGCTATAATTGCTAGGACCTTAGGAAGCTTGTGCGGATACAGCTGCCACCTTTGGAAGCTACAATAGAACTCCTTTCGGGTTCCGTCCACAGATTGTGACATCAGTAAAATGGTAGAACAATACAACATGAAAATGTACCCTTTCAGAACCATTATCTTATACATCACCTGACAAGTTAAGGCACATGAGTGCAGTTTGGTGTTTGTTGATTAACATAGACATGGTGGGCCGAAGGTCCTGTTTCTATGCAGTATGACTCTAAGTTTTATCCCCATAGTAAACTCATCATGCAAACATGTCTACAACTATGCTATATTTATCAGTACCATTTCCTCCTAAGTCTCTGACCTCACAAATGCAGTTGGGCTAAATGGTTCACATGTGTCTCTCTTCACACCTGACAGAACATTTGGTCTCTTGCTTATGGATTGTTGTCTCTGATTCTAGACAGTGTATTTTTCATCCCTCAGATATCCTTCATTTCTTTGTAGACATTTGTTGGTCTATCGCCTTATCTGGAGGATTCTTAATCTCCTAAGCTTTCTTCTTAGAATATGACTGCCCTGTTGAAATGAGTACTCTTCTTTTGCAGTATCCTGAATGCTTAGGCCAGCCAGCTACATCCTTTTGACCACATACTGATTCTGTAGATATTGGTCTGGATGCCATGGAGTTAAGTGCAGTTTGTCGCCCCTGAGTTCTTGGTGATGATTTATGTCTTCAGTTGCCCAAACATTGATGTTGTTTGACCGGCAGAATAAACTCTCAGTCTTACTGAAAACTTAACCCTCAGTCTACACCATCTCTGTCATTGACATTTTGGAAGACAGACAATTGAAATCCTGTGAAGTTTGTGACTTTCGCTATGTTAACTATGTTAAACAACTCTATTAGGCTAATATGTCACCTCACTTGATTATTTTTTCTGTTCGGGTCTCTCCACGAATCTGAGCAGCTTCTAGCCATCTCTTGATTGGTTGGTCAATCATGATCTGTTGTTTAGGTGAAAGTGAGGACTGCAGACTGGAGATCAGATTCTAGATTAGAGTGGTGCTGGAAAAGCACAGCAGGTCAGGCAGCATCCGAGGAGCAGGAAAATTGATGTTTCGGGCAAAAGCCCTTCATCAGGAATCCATGGTCTGTTGTTTGCAGAACTGTTTATTTTTGGCCCATTCTCTCTTGTAAGTTGTACTTCTCCTTCAACTGTGAATTGATCAAGATTACTTCAATAGTCAACAAATGAACAAGATGTCAAATGTAAAATAACTGCATCTTACAGCATTTACCAGAGTTTGATTTTACCAGCTGTTTTGAGTTGGCCAGGTGGCAGGAATAGAAATCCAATGCCTTTTTGCCACGTGGCATGTTATGAATGGCAGGAACCTCTGTGATGCAGACATCTTCTGGATGACCAATAGCAGCAATATATTGACCACATTGGGAAACAACCACAATCCCAACAGCGTACAATCAGGTTACTGGGGTTGCATGAGGGACCACCCTTTACAGACTGTCCATGCCCACAGAGGGGTCCATTGCAGCAATCTCCCCTCACACTGAAATAACACCACTGCTGAAATGTGAAGACACTCCTTCCCACAATAATTGAGGCATGACTGTTTTGTTATGTCTCATTATTAACATGTCAATATATCATTAAAGGGCATACTCGTGATATTATCACTGCATCATGCTGGGTGATGTGAGAGTATTTAAGAGCCTCAAACTCTAACTTCTGATCACTTGACCTATGACACTTTCAGGAAGTATATTCCTCTGTTGCAAACCTGTAGCTCAATATCCACACAGCTCAATACTAATATGCCTGAAGAATGTAATGTTGTATATAATAGTTATAATAAATGTCTGCTGAATTCATCAGTACTATAAAATCTGCAAACAATTTCTTATTTATGGGAGATAACATAAGCATGCCTGCATCTGGTAAAATATCCTGATAGGTCAAACTTACACCAGTCACAAGCTAACTTGTCTGGTTGTGAAGACCACTTTGGATCAGAAAGATGAAAGAGTCCTCTCCTTCATCTTACAGCATGTCACATTCACTCGTTTATTCCTTGGGGAAATATGTATGATCTTGGCTCCCGCAGCAGCCAGCTTTAAGGAAAAATGAACATATATTTATGTAGCAATTCCTTCATGTCTTTTAAGTCCTCAGTGGGTCTTTAAATCCTTAAAATTCTTTTTAAAGTGTATTCACTGATATTTTATCAGGAATGCAAGGCCAAGACCCGACCAAAACAACAAGCAAATTGGCTGGTATTTTATTAAGGGAAGACCCATTGTGAAATAAATATTGACTAAAACACAGAGAACTGCAAATCATGTCATAGAATCTCTATTGTTTGCTTGGGAGGTTTTTTATTTAAGGTCCCATTTCAAAGACAACACTTCCAAGAGGATAGTATTTAAGCATCACTAGGTACTGGGCATGATCCCCCACCTTGCAACCAGCTAAGCATGTGTTCAAGCATTAATCACTTAAAACTAGCTCTGCTGAATGGGTCATTACATCTGGATGCCTGAAACATGATGTGAATGTTGTAGTCAGAATACAGTCACAGCAAGAGATTCCCAGAGGTCAGCGATAATCATAAAATCACTACCATGTGGAAACAGGCCATTCGGCCCAACAAGTCCACACCAACCATCTAAAGAGCATCCCACCCAAACTCAGCCCCCTATCCTATCCTTGTAACCCTGCATTTCCCAAGGCTAATCCACCCAACCTACACATGCCCTGGATATTATGGGCAATTTGGCATGGCCAATTCACCTAACCTGCACATCTTTGGACTGTGGGAGGAAACTGGAGCACCCAGAGAGAAGTTTAGCAGACATAGGGAGAATGTGCAAACTCCACACAGACTGAGGCTGGGATTGAACCTGGTAACCACATGCTACCCACATTTTGTGAGTATCCTCAAAGCATTCCTGAAGAGGTTAAATGTTGCTGCAGACCAAAACAGGCTATTAACCAAAAGAGAGAAGGTTTGCTTGCAATGGCAACAAACACATTAAGAGTCTTTGTCAGTGCAGAAGTAGGCCATTCAGCCCCTCGAGCCTGCCCCACCACTCAACAAGATCAGGGTTAACTTGTTTGTGCTTTAAATCCACATTACCATCCTCTCACAATAACATTTGATTCCCATGCCTAACAATAGCCACAGCCTTTAAAAATATTCAATGATCCCACTCCACCACTTTCAGAGGTTAGTGTTAAAAAATCACACAATCCTCTGACAGAAAAAAACATCACCCCATCTCTGTCCTAAAGGGTAATGCTTAATTTTTGAACATTGCCCTGTACTTCATGACTTGCCCATGAGAGGACACATCTTTGCATGGCCACTGTGTCAAGAATATTCTGGATGTTACATACTTAAGTCATCCCTCAATCTTTTAAATTTTAGTGACAATGAAAAGTCTGTGTAACCTATCTTGTAACAACCCACTTCTTCTCAGTATCAAATTAATAAAGCTCCTCAAAACCACATCCAATAACATTTACATCTCGACTTAAATAACAAATCTGCACAGTTTTTAAGATGCGGTCTCACCATTGCACTATATAACTGAAACAAACCTTCCTTAATTTCATGTTAAATTCCTATCATTATCACATGCAGAGAAGAAGTCAAAACATTGGAGATAATCCTCAAAGCTCTAAACAATTATTTTCCTGACCCTTCCTGTACCATCTGCTCCACATTTGGTAGAACCTGTAGATTATATTTATCAGCTATCTCAGAACTCATCAAATCAGATTACAAGTAAATCATCATCAAGCAGGGATAAGGAGGGATCATGTATCAGAGTAAGAAAGGGACTTAATCTAGAGTGCTACCACTGAGACAAGGTTGGCACTTTGCTGTCACCCTTGACACATTAATAAGGCTTTAGACATTAAAGAGCAAATTACTAATGTTACTGCCACAGTAAAGTATGTTCCTCAACAGGAGGAGGTCAGGAGCAAGTCAACTGACCATTGAGTCAAATCTCTGATCTGAACTTATAAGCTGTTTGCAAAGCTAAATTCATATCTATACCTGCTGTAGCATATTCCTTGAATAAAATGTTGATCTGAGCTTTTAATAAAGATAAAAAGAAAATATTAATTTGCAGAAGCAGATATACTAAAGATAATGCACTGTAAATCTATGTTTAAATGCAAGATAAAAGGAGTGGTTTTCCCACAGCCTCCACAATGGTGAGATTTTGATGGGATGGGAGGTCCAACTATCACAACACTGCATTTCAAGATGAGCATCAGAAAGCCTCATCAACTGGTTTCTAAATGACAGTCAGTAGGTGAAGGGGAAAAGGTGGTTGCGATCCTTGAAAACTGTGGCTATGAAGCTGGGAAACAGGGAATGAATCGACTGTCCTGTAATTAAAATTTAAAGCCCCACACTATCTGTGTACGGGAATGCCAAAGAGTTTTGTGCATGAAGCACTGCTGTGATGCAAATAACAAGAGCTATTTTATCTGGCCAATGCTAATTATTTGTACTTTGTCACAGTATATCTATTCATTCTTGGGTGGATGAGTTGGATATTTGTTGTTACTTCAAGTGGGGGATCTCAGTATGAGATCCAAAGTAGTAATCCCTCAGCCAACCATCAGCACAAGTCAGAAGGAAATTCAGTTTCCTGTGTGGTCTTCCAAAAGCCTTACAATGCAGTGTTAAAAGAAGGCTGCTCACCATCACCTTCTCCAGGGAATTAGGGATGGGAATAAATGATCACTAGCGATAGCCACCTCCCATGAAGTACTAATATTAAAAAATCCTTAAAACTAAACCCTTTTTGGTAAGTATACTAGGATTTATTAGCAAACCTCATAAATGCTGCTTTAACTCCGTTTATTTGCATTATTTCAGATTGGAGTTTACCAGGTTTCTGTGCGGCTGCAACCGATTACAGCTGTCAAGATGCCAAGTGTGTTGAGTCTGAACTAGTCTGTGACTACAAACCAGATTGTGAAGATGGATCAGATGAATTTGACTGCTGTAAGTAGGTTTACTTTAACCATTCATTTATTCAACATTTTCGACATAACCAAGTTAGTCAAGCAAAAACAACATGATACTCGGATATAAATTATTTTTAGTCACAGATGAATGATTTGCTCCCAGTTTGCCCTTCAATAAGTTTTTCTGTTCTTCTATCATATGAATCCTAATCTGTAGTATCAAAAATCTCCTAAGTAAACCAGCCACGTTATGAGGAGAAGAAATCTAAACAATAAATTGTCACTACATGTGACATTTTCATTAGTGGATATATATTTTCAATTTTGATTTTCGGACAATTTTTCAACCTTATCTGTTCCATTGACTCGACATTTGAACGTGTGTATATGACACTGATGTGAAAAATCTACAGAGTCAGTTTCAATTTTCATACATTAGAATCAATTACATCTTCAGATATTATTGGTAGCAGCTTCTCCCTTGGATGAAACCACTTCTCTTGCTCTTAAAATATTAAAAAGGAGAATTTTGCCTGATTCTATTAAAAATATGTTCCTTTTTGATTTTATCAGATATATGACGTAATTTAATATATTCCTCTGCCTAGTTACAGCCTTGATGCAAAAGGACATAATAATTGACTGTTGCATTGATTTATCTTCTCATATCTGAGTGAGGAGCAGTCTGTTTGAATGTATGAGTACCTTAATGGAAACTACTCCTTGTACGACTACAAAATAAAGGAAAGGATCAAATGACAAGTTATAGAGATTCTCTCTTGCTGGTGACGTGTACATCTTTATGACAACTGTTGGGAATGGATGAGGCTTTAGAATGGACTTTGCCTTTTTGCTTTGATTTTATTTGTACCCCATACTTCAAGAAAGCAATCAAGAAGAGCAAAAAAGGGGCATGAAATAACTTGGGTGGGTAAAATTAGGGAGATTCCCAAGATATTTCATAAGCATATTAAGGGAAAGAGGATAACCAAGAAAAGAATAGAGGTGTTTAGGCACCAAGGGAATAATCTGTGTATAGAGGCAGAACATTTCGGGAGAATGTTAAATGTGTACTTCACTGCTGTCCTCACTTGGGAGAAAGAGCATGTAAGTACAGAATTTGATGAGAAGAACTGTGAGGTTCTTGAGCAGTTTGATATAGGAAGTGAGAAAATATTGGAGGTTTTGGCAGTGGACAAATCTCCAGGTCCTGACATGTTGTACGCAGGCTGATGCAGAGGTGAGGAAGGAAATTACAGGGGTTTTGACCCAAATTTTTAATTCCTCTGTAGCCACAAGAGAAGTGGCAAAAGACTGAAGAATAGCTGATGTGGTTTCACATTTTATGAAGGGTAGTAGAGATAACAGGGGAATTAAAGATCAGTGAATCACACATCAGTGGTAGGGAAACTATTGGCAAAAATCCTGAAGGAGTGAATTAATCGCCACTCGGAGAGACAAGATTTAATCCAGGATAGTCAGCATGGCTTTGTCAGAGGGAGGTCATGCCTAACGAATTTTACTTATTTTTTCGGGGACATGATTGAGTGTGTAGATGATGTAGCTTTTATGGATTTTACCAAAACCTTTGACAAGGATGCACATGGGAGACTGATAAGGAAGGCAAAAAACACATGTGATCCAATTTCACAAGGTGGATCCAAATGGGCTTACTGGTAGGAGTCAGAGGGTGGTGGGAGAAAGCAGTTGATCAGAGGTTGGTATCCAAAGGCATACAAGAGAAATCAGTGCTGGGTCCCTTCTTGTTCATGATATATAAATATTCTAGATGAGAATGTGGAGAGGATGATAAGTAAGGTTGGGGAAGACCTGAAGATTGGCCAGGTAGTCTATAGTCAGGAAAAAGGTTTTAGATTACACAGTGATATAGTTGGGTTGGTCAGACGGACAGATCAGTGGCAATTGGATTTTAACCCTGAAAAGCGTGCGGGAAAGCTCTTTGGAAGAAGTAACAAGTCAAGGCATGATGGCAGGTAACTAAGAAACTCAGAACAACAGGGGGATTTTGAGATGCTTGTTCAAAGCATTGGAAGGTGGCAAGACAGATTAATAAGAAGGCATGGGGCACTCGCCTTTATCAGTCTTGGCATTGATTATAAGAGCAGGGAGGTTATGTTGGCAGTGTGCAGATATTTCTTTATGCCACAGCTGGAGTACTGTGTTCATTTCTCTTCAAGTCTCAATAGGAAGGGCATGATCGCACTGAAGGAGGTAAGAAGACATTCACCACAATGTTGCCTTGTTGAGAGCATTTTAGTTAAAAAAAAAAACAGACTGGATAATGAAATAACTCCACAGAGGCCAGTATCCTGTCACCAACTCACCCTTTATTTACACATGAAAAGTCCTTGACTCTGGCATTGCCTTGTTAGAGTCAACACCCAGAGTGTCAGCATCTCTGACACTTCCCTTTTTACCTGTCAGCTGGGACTCCCTGATTGGCCTGTTCATCTGGTCCAATCAGAAAATTCATATTCTATGAGGTCCAGCTGGCTGCCTTTGGTGCAATTGTCCCCTGAGTCCAAGGACGGAGGCCAATCCATTTCTTGACCAGCCTCCTGGAGTGTTTTAGCACTGGATTAGCTTCCTCTGACTCAGTGTCTAATACAGGCAGTGTGTAATACAAGTCAGCTCACCCCTTGCACTAGGAGAGCATCAGTAGAAATTCACTCTCTTCTTCTGAGGACAAAGATGTTGATGCAGCTGCTACCATCATGTCTGTCTTAGATTCAGAAGTCTTGTCAATGCTTGGTGGAGAGGATGAACCCAGAAGACCAGCAGCCTTTCCAACTGTTCCCGAGGAGCAATGCACATTATGCTCCTGTACCATTTGCGAGTTTGTGGCTTTCATATGGTCCACGTTCTTGTTCAGGACTGTTTCACCCACCCAAACCTCATCCATCACTGGTCCTCACCTTGCATTGACCGTGCCTCTTATCCATTCAGGGCCATTCCCATGGTTCTTACACTAAACATCATCACTCCTTGTCTCTCTTGTTTGGTGGAGTCTTGGGTCTGGCATCGGCAATCCTGATGTGAGGATGTTGGGAAGGTCAGATTTAACCTGGTACGGAGTCTTCTTCCCATGAGCAACTCTGCCACTGATATCCCTGTAGGTGCATGTGGGGTCATCCTATAATCATACAGGAACCAGCATAGCTTGGTATCTAAAGAGGCTGTAGGCTATTTCCTCAATCCTATCTTCAAGGTTTGGACTGGGCTTACTCGACCACTGGATGAAAAATGGTATGAAGCTGTCCATATATATGCTGAATGTCATTCAACTTTTGGAAATACTCAAATTCCCTGCTGGTAAGCAATGGCCTGTGACCAACACTTCTGGGAGTCTGTGTATTGAAAAAGATGGACGCAGTTTTTCTGTCATTGTCCCCATGTTTGACAAATGGACTCTTTGCATGTCCAACCACTTTGAGTGGGCTTCAAAAATGACTAAGCGCACTGAGCCATGAAAGGTCATGCACAGTCAATGCGTAACCAAGTTCCAGGTTTACCCAGCCTTTTCCATGTATTTGGGATGTGGTAATTTGTCCTGGTTGGCACTCTGGGGACTGGCCCCGCCAATACAGCTTTGTCTGCATCTAAGTGTGGCCACCAGACATAACCTCTCAGTATTTTCATTTTGGAGACATCTGGATGATCTTAGTGGAATTCAACTAATATCTGGCAGTGACCTTTGCTCAGGATAATCTCTCTTGTTTCCTATATAATATGCCGGCCCTCTACTGTGAGCTGGTCTCTCTGGATCCAAAAATATTTAAATTCTGGTAGCGACAGCCCTTTCGTTTTCCCCTATCACCACCAACTGGACCAGATCTTTCTGCATCCAAAGTCTGATTTTGGCTGCTTTGACTGGAAGTGAGTCCAGAAAATTTAAAACCATTGCAGACTGTTCCAGTGATGGTGCCAGCGGTGGAATATATGCCAGTGGGAAGTGGCTCAATGTATCCATATTTGCTACTTGGCTTCCCAGACAGTGTTCTAACTTGTACTTAGAATTCAGCCTAAAGCTATGGGCAGCATTACTCTGTCCTCTTAAGCACATCTAGCATGAATTTGTGTTATTATCATAAAGTTTTGTCTATGAAGCTATTGGTGGAATATGCTGACTCCAAATATGACCACAAATCCTTCTCTCTCTGTCTAGGCACATTTACGTTCTGCATTAGCCAAAGTTATGCATACACTATTGGGCCTCTCCATTGGCCCACCTATGAGTTGGTACTACCTGATGCCATATGGGAAGATATTGCCTTTCAATACCAGTCACTTGTTGAAGGAGCAGAATTCCAAAAGCTTGTGATTTCAAATATACCTGTTGGATTATAACCATGTGTCATGTGACTCTGACTTTGTCCACACAGTCCAACACCTGTACCTCCACAACCCAGATGTAGGTGGACTATCCAGGGTGTGCACTCTCCTGGCCTAAGAGTTCCCTTATTCAATGTAGATTTAGTGAGACTTTAGACTTCTCAAATCCATGGCAGTATCTCCACAATGTCTTGCCAGCCTCGATCCTGAAGAACATTTTAACCATTGGCTAAGGCTTGGCTTTGTTTTTGGGTTTTCCGGTGGGCCTACCAATAGTCCTTCCAATCAAGGTATGTCCTAAGTGAGGCTATTCAATTATCTGCACTCAGATGGTGTCCTCCAAGTTCAGTTGGTGAGAATGTCTACTTCCATCGGAATGCCCTGCAACTCAAATGCTCCACTTGCTGCATTTTCCAATGATAAAGCCAGTTGTTGTACCTGTTTGAAGTCGAGTTGGGCTTCAGCTAATAGATACTTTTGCATCGTTGCATCTTTAATGCCACATACTAAGCATTTCATTGAAGGATAAACCAAAGTCACATGTCTCTGCCAGTGGTCTTAACATATTCAAAACTCCTGACACAGATTCCCCTTGTTGTCAAATTTCTGAGTAAAAATGGAAGCATCATTGCTTTAAAGGAGGCTTCAGGTCATGATATTCCTTTTCATCAGCTTTTGAAACGTTTCAGTATCTGGTGCCTGAGGGTAAGTCAGGCTCCTAATAACAGAAAAAGATGCAGCTCCACAGGCTGTCAGGAGAACCACCCATTGCTTTCATCTGTTTGCTCGGAAAAATAACACATTCTTTCCACATACTGGCATCCAGTCTTTGACGGCAGTGTCAAACAAGTCAAGCTTTTCAAATAATGGGATGATGCAAGAAATGCTTATCCCAACTCAAAAATGATTGTTGTGAGTGAGTTTCTTCAGTCACTGAAATAACTCCACAGGGCCAGTGTCTCAAAACCAAGTCACCCTTTTCTTTACACGTGAAAAGTTCTTGACTCTGGCACAGCCTCGTCGGAGTCAGTACCCAGAGTGTCAGAATCTCTGGCACTCCTGTTTTTATCTGTCAGCCAGGGCAATCAGGGAACTCATATTCTAAGAGGTCCAGCTGGCTGACCTCATTACAATGACTACAGGTAGGCTCTGGTTATTTTCTTTCAAGCAGAATAGACCATGGGGGTGACCTGATTGAGGTGCACAAGGTTACGAGGCATGTAGGATAGATAGTGACCTGCTGTGCTGTTCCAGCAATAAAGTTTCAACTTTGATCTCCAGCATCTGCAAACCTCACTTTCTCCTCTGGTTATTTTCTTTCAAGCAGAATAGGCCATGGGGGTGACCTGATTGAGGTGCACAAGGTTACGAGGCATGTAGGATAGATAGAAAGCAGATATGCTCTTTAATCAAAGGGCAAAATTTTATGGTAAAGGGCCAGAGAGTTATAGGTTATTTGAGGGAAAACCAGTGGTGGGAATCTGGAATGCACTGTCTGACAAGGCAGTGGAGACAAAGAAGCTCATAACCTTCACTTGGGTGAACACTTGAAATGCCATAAAATTCAAGATCATTGGCTAAGTGCTAATAAGTGGGATTAGTGTAAATAAATGAGCACAGACTCAATGGGCTGAAGGGCCTTATCTGTGCTGTATGGAACAGGCGGACCCCCTCAAAATATTTCGAAGTAGCCCGGACCCTAACTTTGCTGGTTGTTTTAAGCAAAGTAGATATTCCAGATGTGATGCAGCTGGCCCAACCACTTAGCTTTACACAAAACAGATTTTTTTTTTGCAAGATTACCGAATGAAACACAAACAAAAGAGAACAGAATATAAACTAATTTAACCTATTCAAAAACCCAACAGATTATCCCAACTTAATGATGATGTTCCAACTACTTGTTACAATTCTCTTTAAATACCTCCTGGCAAAAAAGGAAAAAATCAAACACAGGTTCTAACAGGAGATGTCAGAGAGAGAGAGATGGAAGAGAGATTCAGCATGGAACACCTTCTTCTATGTAGCTGTTTCTTTGACCAGCTGTCTCAAAGAAACTAACTGACTGCTTTCTCTCAACAGCCAGACCGAACGAGACCAGAGAAAAGCTGAGCTAGGAGAACTGGCCACTCCCCTTTCATTGTACAAGTGTTTAGTTTTAAACTTGAAAGCCTTTTGCCTGAGGCAGTATCCGTTAGTTATAATCAAATTGGCCTGAAAACCCTCTAAATTAGATACCCCAGAAGAGATGACACCAAAATTGGAGATGAAGTGGATAGTGAAGAGGATTACCACAGATTACAACAGGATCTTGACCAGATGAGCCAATGGGCTGAGAAGTGGCAGATGGAGTTTAATTCAGATAACTGTGAGGCGCTGCATTTTGGGAAAGCAAATCTTAGCAGGATTTATACACTTAATGGTAAGGTCTGACAGAGTATTGCTGAACAAAGACTGCTTGCAATGCAGGTTCATAGCTCCTTGAAAGTGGAATCGCAGGTAGATAGGATAGTGAAGAAGACGTTTGGTATGCTTTTCCTTATTGGTCAGAATATTGAGTAGAGGAGTTGAGAGGTCATGTTGTGGTTGTACAGGACATTGGTTAGGCCATTGTTGGAATATTGCATGCAATTCTGGTCTCCTTCCTATCGGAAAGATGTTGTGAAACTTGAAAGGCTTCAGAGAAGATTTACAAGGATGTTGCTTGGATTGAAGGATTTGAGCTATAGGGAGAGGTTGAATAGGCTAGGGCTGTTTTCCCTGGAGCGTCAGAGGCTGAGGGGTGACCTTATAGAGGTTTACAAAATTATGAGGGGCATGGATAGGATAAATAGACAAAGTCTTTTCCTTGGGGTTGGGGAGTCCAGAACTAGAGGTCAGAGGGGAAAGATATAAAAGAGACCTAAAGGACAATTTTTTCACACAGAGCGTGGTGTGTGTATGGAATGAGCTGCCAGAGGAAGTGGTGGAGGTTGGTACAATTGCAACATTTAAAAGGCATTTGGATGTGTCTATGAATAGGAAGGGGTGGGAGGGATATGGGCCGGGTGCTGGCAGGTGGGACTAGATTGTGTTGGGATATCTGGTCGGCATGGACGGGTTGGACCAAAGGATCTGTTTCCATGATGTACATCTTTATGACTCTATGACTCAGTGTCAACCGCTTTGAAAAAAATACCAAGGACAACATAACTTTGTTAAAGTTTTGTCACAGCCTTTATGACTATAAGTCATTCACACATCAGATGCAGTTCTTTAGTATTACCTTGACCTCCCTGCATCCAAATCACCTGTTTGAGGATCAGGAAATGTCTACCCAATAGATGCAGTGTTTTGACTTGGTTCATCTGAGACTATACATATTGAAAAATTGAATGCATGATCATGCACCTATAAAGTACCATTAATTTACAATCACTGTCTCTTGAATTATTTTGCTTCATTGTCTGTGGTGGCAATAAACTGTCCCAGACCAATGTAATTATACACTCATTAGAGTTTGTTTGGTAGTGAGCTACAGATAGTAGGTAAATGAAACTATACTGATATATGTTCTAAACTTCTCTTGTGTCTCCAATGCAAATGACCTACGCAAAAGTTCTTAATAAAAATAATAAATAATATTCAATTTATGTGTCAATGCTAATCATTTTCCTATGTTTTATATTTTCTGCTGAGTATACATTTTTAACTTCAGAATCTGTCTCTTTCTTTTCTTGTTCATGGGAAGTGAGCAATGCTGCCAAGGCCATTAGTTATTGACATTTCTGATCCTAACTGCTTACTTGAATGCTGCCAAATTCTCTCATACCCCATCACCTGGTAAAATACTTTGATGTTATTTGGATTGTTTTTTATAAAATGACCATTTGTGAACTATTCTAATGAGTGGTGTGAGCAACAGGAGTTGACAGATTCTTGCTTTGCTTTACTTTGTCTTGTCTATGCTTGTCCAAAGTGGATGATCTGGATAGCTTCGATTCTTCATTTTATAGGAGGTAGTTATCAACTTCACAGTTTCACAATGGAGGCCAAGAACCTGCTTGGGAATCTCCGAATTAGTCACTGTAGTTTCTGATGGAGATTGGCAGAAACCGGAAAATAGATTTGCGCCTATATCTGGGCCTTCTGCCAATTCTCTGCTGAGGTCACTATCGCCAATTAGAAGTACCCTCCCAAGGAAATTTACAATGAAAACATTAAACAGTAAGTTGGCAGCCAGTGTGTTGCCTTCATGTGCAAAAATAAATGGTTTGGTGTCAATTCCTCAATATGATTTATTAAAATATACCTTTGTTTTTGCTCTTTCAGCACAGTTTGTTAATATTCCAGGAAGCTGCAGTTTTGATAGTACAACTTCAAGGTCTTTGCTCACTGAATGTAGCTTAATGCAGAGGACTGATGATGATTTTGACTGGACAATAGCTAGCAAAAGCAGCACTGCAGGGACTGGTCCAGTAAGTGATCACACACCAGGTAAGCACATATGCTCTAATCAGTCATGCTGTAGCATCTCAAAGCAAATTGTGGTTTGTAATCTGCACTCTTTCTGTGACCACCTATTTCTGACTCCAAACCCTGCCATTGCCTCAGTATATCTGCTTCTGAAACCTTTGTCAATGCCTTTGTAGCCTCCCGTCTCAACTATTCAAAACATTCCTGATTGGTGTCTCACATACTCTCCTCTGTAAATTTGAGGCCATTCAAAAGTGTCTGATTCATATCTGGACTTAATGCCATTTAGCCATCACCCCAGCTCAGTGACTTACCAACTTTGCTTTGATTTTAACATTCTTCTTCTTGCTTTGAAATCCCTCTTTGGCATCAACACCACCCATCTTTGTAATATCCACAGAACTTCCAATCCTCCCAGTTTTCTGTACTTGCTTAATTCCACCTATTTGGATTTCGCAGATTTTAAACGCTACACCATTGGTGGTTGAGCATTCAACTGCCCAAGTACTCAACTCTGAAAATTCTTTGCTGAACATATCCATCTCCCTACCTCATGTTCCTCCCTCCAAATATTGCTTAAAACCTATCTCCAGGACCAGTGTTGGTCATCTCTCATAATAACACATCATATGCTTTGTTGTCATATTAGACCATACGACATAGGAGCGGAAGGCCATTCGGCCCATCGAGTCCACTCCGCCATTCAATCATGGCTGAGTGTGCTTTATATGCCACTGTGAAGCAGTTTGGGACATTTTATCACATTAAATATGTGACATAAATGTTAGTTGTTGTTTTAGCTCTGAGAAAATAAGTTATTTGGTTCCATTCACTAGTTTTAAGTGAGCTTCAAAACATGCATAATTTTAAGTTAACTTCAGCTTAAAATGAAACTAAGCATTTGGGGTTTATTTTCCTTACCTAGAGCTGATTAGTAATAGTTATTCTACTATTGTGGTATTCAAAATAGTTGTGGCTTGGTGACAGTTCCTTCATTGTGATAGCTGCTGCAACCGATATCTTGAACAGACAATTCAACGATTTGTTGATACCTGAATCATTGGAAAGCAGTTCACCAGCTTTTGTTCTACATTCCACATGAAGAGTGACAGGGCAGAATCTCATTGGGGTCTGAGTGGTTTAAGCTATGGTGGGGTGTGTAGCAGAATAGGGCAACAAATGCGATGAGATACACCTCAACACCAGGAGACACTCACACCATCTTTAATGCTTTGCACAAACAGCATAGCAAGATTCTGACCAGGTAACACCGAATTGCAAATTGACTGTGATTATTGCTTGTCAAACTTCTTGTAAACAAGTTCAATGTTGGGAAAACTCACAGGGAAACAAGTGTAGGTGTCTGGCTATTCAGCTCGGCGCTTGATCCAAGCAACCGCCATGTTGGAAACTAGGCATTGAAATTTCAGGGCATGCTGCATGGGTACCATTAGCAAGCATTCCCTGCCTCCACCTCCTCCCTCCCATGCCCCACCCACCCCCTACCCCGACCGTTCACAGACCTTTGGTACCTGATGTGTGCCAGACTTTAAGAATCCCCACAGCACATCTCCAATCCACTTAATGGTCAGTTTTGTAGTGCTGCAACACGGGCTGCACCAATAACTAACATTATGGTGCTGCAGCAAGAACATTTTGCCACTCAAGTCCAGGTACTTCATGCACACACACTCAGAGTCTGCCGGAATGCTCCTAGAATAAGAGAGGGAAAGGTGTAATGGGAAATGAAGGTAGGTGGCACAGCTTTCAGTGCAGGTAGACAGTATCCTGATCAAGGAAATCATCAGCACAGAGGGCATGCGGGGTGAGTGAAGGAAGGGTTTGGGATGGGTCAGAGTGAGTGGAGAAGACATAGCAGACAACAGTAGAGTCATAGAGTCATACGGCACAGAAACAGACCCTTTGGTCCTTCTTGTCCATGCTTACCAGGTTTCCCAACAAAATTAGTCCCACTTGCCTGCAAACTGTTCCAAATCTCTCCAAACTGTTCCTATTCATATACCGATCCAAATGTCTTTTAAATAGTACAACTGTATCTGCATCTACCACTTCATCTGATGGTTCTTTCCATATACGAACCACTCTCTGTGTGAAAATAGTTGCCTCTCAAGTCCCTTTTTAATCTTTCTTCTCTCACCTTAAAATTATGGTCTCTAGTGTTGAACTCCCTTACGCTAGCGAAAAGACCTTTGCTATTCACCTTTTCTATGCCCCTCATGACTTTATAAATCTCTATAAGTTCACCCCTCAACTTCCTACACCCCAGGGAACAGGTCCCAGCCTGTCCAACCTCTCCTTATAACTCCAACCTCCAGTCCCAATAACATCCTTGTAAATCTTTTCTGCACCCTTTCCAACTTAATAATATCCTTCCTATTAGCAGGACGACCACAACTGTACACTATACTCCAAAGGTGGCATGGGAAGATAGTAATAATCATACATCCATTAAGCATAAATTATTGAGATGTTCATTGATATAAATAACTTCTTGCCAAAAAGCTTGGTCTGAGTCATCTGAGTCCTCGGTATGCCTGAGGAATTCCTTAGGCATTTCTTCTTTCACAGGTTGTTCTACTTGATTAACTTCTTTATGTGAGTAGCTACTTGTCTTTCTTCTGCCCTGTGACTGTCTCCTACATTAGCACTTTTACTGTTATAGAGTCGTACAGTGCACCAAAGGCCCTTCGCTCCATTGAGTCTGCGCCAACGTTATGTTTCTATTGTTCCATCAGATCATTCAGATCCCAGTGAGATTCTGCCCATATTCTACCTAGCTTCTTTAGTAGCCACAATTTAAGTTGTTGCAGCTATAATTAAAATCTAGCTATTCAGTTAACTACTTGCCCATTTCCCTAATCCAGAAAAAAAGAGGATCTGCACAGAGCTGAAAGTGAAGTGCAATTAAAAATCAATCAGGTTATCCATCCAGTCCAAAGCTAATTACCAGCGTCGACAGGTGAAGGTGAAATTTACTCAGCACAAAACAATATTTATCTTCTCTGCTTGTGCTTTACCCAGGGAAGCAGTCATTAAGTTATGCCATTTCTGAATCAAACCTAAACAAAACCTTGCCGTTAGCTGTTGTTAAGACTCTTCAATGTTTATGTGTATGGAAACTTTCAGAATCGGATATTTGTTAAAGAATTGTAAGAGCATTGCTATATAAAACAGTTGACAGAGAGACACAATTTGCATTTTTACAGCACTTTTTACGATGTCCTAAACTGCCTTCCACAAGCCAGCTTATTTTAAAGTGTAGCCACTTTAAAAGATGGCAAAGATGGCAACTAACTTGTTTAGAGGAAGGTCCCATAATATCTGCTTCACCTGGTGTTGTCCAAAGGATGAGATTTGCTCATGGAAAATTCCTTGCTCCCCTTCATGGGACTGTCATCATGTTTAGATTAGAGTGGTGCTAGAAAAGCACAGCTGGTCAGGCAGCATCTGAGGAGCAGGAAAATCGACGTTTTGGGCAAAAGCCCTTCATCAGGAATAGAATCTATTCCTGATGAAGGGCTTTTGCCCGAAACGTCGACCTTCCTGCTCCTCGGATGCTGCCAGGCCTGCTGTGCTTTTCCAGCACCACTCTAATCTCGAATCTGATTTCCAGCATCTGCAGTCCTTGTTTTTGCCCTGTCATCATGTGAACTCTGATTGTAATCTTGAATTTTATCAGCATTTACGTTTTCCAATAATCTCTTCTAATTTTCAATCCATCCACTCATAATATTGTCTTCCCTCGTCTTTCAAATTGTTTTCTTGAAACCCTCACTCAATTTTCTAATGTTTTTCTAATGTTACTAATCTGTTTCCTCTTAAAATGTCTCCAGCCCATCTCTCTGCCTTTTCCTAGTTACATTCAGTACATTTTGTTCTTTATTTAATGCCCTTAGCATTTCATCATTTCTTACTTTTTTCTATTCATTCTGTCTTTTCTATTCTTCTCCAAACCCACATTTCAGAGCTCCTTAACAAGTTGGTCTCTTCTTCTTGCAGCATAAATATTGGCTTACCCCTTGAATTTGTATTGTTGGGATCTGGCCGGAAGAGTGCAAGATGAAAAGCTTTCACACAATGAATCTTTTTATCAGCAATACTTAAAGTTGTTTACTAGTTTCTGCAACCCATCTTCTATGTTTGCTGCAAGTGTTTTGTCATCTGTAATTCGATCTAATGTTATTGTTCATTCCCAATCTTAACAATAGATTCTGTGTCTGTGAAGGCTTCTTTGATCATTGCTTCTGCAAAGGCATGAAGAGAACTGGTGCTACATAACACAATAGGTCCAGAGAATATTTTATTTCGCCCTGTGCAGACAAACACAATCCTGGTTTGAAAGTTGACAGCTTCAACCACACAGACTTTTCTCAGTACCAAGCTGGTGTCCTGGCCTAGATTGTGTGCCATGGTATTTAGCAAAGCTTAAATAAGAGAATGTCACTACCCAAACCAAAGTGACATGATATAAATATGCTTTACTTGCATTTCTTTCCATATAGCAAGTTTCCTTTAAGGGCATACAATATTTGTGCTATGCATGCAACCACTATTTTCACTCCAATAGCCTTATGAGCAGGAAAGAGTTCCATTTGACAGACATAACTTTATACACAGAACTGCCATCATCCTGAAAACAGCTACAATGTTTTCAATTCTGTCACTATTGTTTGAAGTTGTGAGATGACTAAGAACTTCTCAAGATCAAGAATATTCTGCTTGATCCTGGCTCAATGACTACTTTGTTTAACTCTCACCTTTTACCCCTACACTGTCATTTACTTTCTTTTCCCTAATGTATTCATGAAGTCAACATGTAAACAAAGCAGACTTTTGAACTGCTAAAGACATTTTGCAATACCTGCATTGCTGTTGTTCTGCAAAAGCCTGGAGCAAGTTGACATAACTGCTGTATTATCCATGCTTTACAATATTGTTACTAACATAAGCATGGATTGACTTGGTGAAGTACTGCTATAGCAATGTTGATCCTAATAAGACAATGATGAGCAACATAAAACCACTTGGGGCCACTGGAAGTCAAAGGCCTGGAGTGGGCTTGGAAGCAGAGTGGGTGGGGCATAAATGCTAACATTCAGTTTTATTGTATTTTAAATTTAATTTATCTTATTTTATGTCATTTTAACAGTGCACAAGATGTTGCAGTGCAAACAGAACAGTTGGGAGTCATGAAACTTGTTGATGTAGGAAGAAATAGAACTGATGCCGTGTAGAGTAATTTTCATTTAATCATAGATGTTTTTAAAAAGTAGAGGTTAGTCTCAGACTGCAAGGTGGATCTGCTTTAAAAATGGTACAAACTGCACATTCTTCTTCATGTGATGGGATTTAGAGCACTTTGATGCAAAATAAAAGTGGCCATTTTGGGTAATTATAGACAGTCTTCGTTTTATTCATGTTTCGAGGTAATAGTAAGATTTTCTTTCTTAGAGTTGTACTAGGTCACAATTTTCACGGCATGCAACATGGCAGGGTTAGCTAACTCCAGCACAGCCAGCAACCAGTGCTCAGCTATCAGAATCTCATTGGACATGACAATCAAGCATTTAGTTTAATGAGTCAGATGAGATGCCTCAGAGGCGATGTGACTGACTATGAAGAGGTAAACTACTTGTTGTTACAGGAAACCCACTTCATTTCCTTACCCAGAGTGTGATTGGAATGACGAGCTTGGCATGACAGACAATAGTTGAGCAATTGGCAAAGATGTCTATAAGGGGAAGCCAAAACTGCACTTGAAGGAGAAAGGAATAGGATTTGGTGATGGATGAGATAAAGTAGGGTGGGACATAAATGGAACATAAGCATTGACTAAAGCAATTGTATGAAGGAACATTTTTGAAAGTGCTAATCTATGATCTAAGATGAAGTTCTGCTATCTCTGATGTTTGGTGCAGTATCAGGCAGTTTGGGCTAGTCTGTGTGTGGAATGTGGCACAATATTCCTGAGAGAGATATACATGCCATAGTACAACGGTACAGTTGCTAATCGACCTGAAAGTTAATGCATCAGATATATTGAAATGCAATAGACTACATCCTATTATTTAAGATAAGAGCCTCTTCTGCTGAGGTTTACATATGGTTCATCACAGACTACTTACAAGCGTCTAAACCAGCACAGGATAGAAGATTAGTGGCAGCTTTCTATCCCAACCATAAGCCACTAACCATCCCATCATATTGCTACAGTGTTGTAAATTCCATCAATGTATTTCTCAAGGGTCACCCTGAGGAAATTCATTGGACCTCAGAAGGTGAAGAAAGAATTCCCAAGCAGACAGCTCATAACTTCAATCATCCTCTTGCAAGTAGTTAAGATTTCTCAAATGTTGAGAGAAAAAAAATATTTAAGGATGAATGGTCCTATTAAATAGGATAAAGCTGCTCAGAATGTGGTCTTCTGTACAAAGGGAAGATGAAAACACAGACTGGGTGGCCATTTTGAGGAGGAAAACCTACGTTCTGGTCATGAAAATGACCCTGAGTTTCCAGTTGCTTGCTGTTTCAACAGACCCCCATGTTCTCTGGCCAACATTTCTTTCTAAGGATTGCTGCATTGCTCCAGTGAGGTTCATCACAAGCCTGATGAAGAGCAAATCATTTTCCACTTGAGGGCCCTGCAGCCTTCTGGACTCAGTATCACGTTCAGTAATGTTAGGGCCTGAACCCCTCCTTCTATGTCCTTTACCCAGCATCAAACCCCAGGTCCTATTATGACATGGGTTATTTTCAGCACAATTACCTCCCGATTTTCCTCTATTCGTAGTCCCCTTTAACACCCTATCTAGTTTTCATTCTTCTTTGGCTTACTATTAATACTCCTTTCCACCCATTCCCCTCCCACCACGCTCTCCCACCTGCACCCAGTCATCAAGATAAAAACTATTCTTTCCCAGATGCTATCAGTTTTGAAGAAAGGTCACTCGACTCAAAAGGTTAACTCTGTTTCTTCTCCACTGATGTTGCTATACCTGGTGAGTTTCTCCAGCAATTTCTGTTTGTAGTTTCATTAAATTATTGTCCTTTGGAAAGATCCTTTAAGCATAAATGCTAACTAAAACAACTCTGCAGTTTCTCAGTGTTTCCTCTCAAGACAAGAAAAGGAGGAGGAGCATCTCTGAGATATAGTTATAATCAAAATACCACAATCATCAAGCTTCAAAAGTAGTTTTTGAGACACAGATCTGCTGTTGGGAACAGGTTAAGACAAAGGTGATAGCCGACAGATGCCCCGAGTTATATGAGGAAGGGGGCAACTAGGGAAAAAAGACAAGATATCAGACAAAATAATCTAAGCACAAAAAAACTGTTTCAAAGTGTGTAAATGAAATTCCTCTGACATCCTGCAAAGAAAACAGAGTGGCTTACTTAACTTTGACATTCTCAACACGCCTGCTTTATGTTCCACAAGACAGGGAAATTCATTAATCTGTATGATTCTCATTAATGTGGGAATTCATATGTCAAATCCTGCCTTTCATAGTGAAGTAGGCAATTATTCTTTTCACTGAGTTCCCGAGCTCACAATGCCAAGTACAGATTAATGTTTTTTTGAGGGAAATATGAGTGATATCTTTTTACTATCTGCATGAACATGGAAGCCGAGTTATTATGTAATGCTTGCACGTGAGTAAACATAACAGCATAAATTTTTGCTTTCTGTGATTTGCCAACTGTTACTTGCCAGATCCACTGATGCTGAGAAATTCAATAAATACGTAATGCTGTTTGTTTCTTTTGAAGGGGTTGGAGGAATGTTTCTGTACATTAATTCTGCAGCTCAGCGTGAAGGTGACATTGCAAAAATAGCCACCACCCAGCCATTCCCAGCAAGTGTTGGAGTCTGTCGCTTGCGTTTCTGGTACTATATTTATGGTTCAAAAGAAATGGGAACTCTGAAGGTAGGAGCAACATTTAAAGAAGTACAGTTGTTGACTGATTGTTTAAATGTAAATCCAATAAGTATTAAAATCCTAAAACACCAGTTGGTGTTATGGCCTGATGAATTAGTACATTGTTGTTTCAACACAATGATCTGATTACCAGTTATCCCCGATAAACAAATAAGTTTTCGCCCACTGTTGACTCTAGCCCCCCTGTCTCTGTTATATCTAATCACCCTTCTCTGAATTAAAAATCACACAACACCAGGTTATAGTCCAACAGGTTTATTTGGAAGCACTAGCTTTCAGGGCGCTGCTCCTTCATCAGGTGGTGGTGGAGTATAAGATCACAGGACACACAATCTTAGCCTCCACAATCATCTGAAGAAGGAGCAGTGCTCTGAAAGCTTCATGTTGGACTATAATCTGGTGTTGTGTGATTTTTTTTAACTCTGTACACTCCAGTCCAAAACTGGCATCTCCAAACCCTTATCTGAGGCTGTGCTAACCAGCTCCCAATGACTGAGAATCCACAGGAGAAAGTTTCTAATGTTTTGCCTCTATTAAGTAATTAGTGGACAGATCAGGGAACCAAGGACTTGGTGTTGATGGTGGGACCATGGAGTTGAAGTCCAAAATCAATCATGATCATATTGAATGGTGGAGCAGACTTGACTTTGTGGTCAAACCCTGCTCCTTTGTCGTGTGTTCCTATAGTCTTGTGAAATGCACACTAGGATACCTTTCAGATAGTGTTAGCAATGCTGCTCAAGAAGGATGTTACAACTGTACATGGATTTCCAGACACAGTAAGAACAAAGAATGCTGAAAGTCTAGAAATATTGATAATTGAGGATGAATCTACAACAGGAATGGCAATGTGTGAGGTGACAGAGATCTTGCCTGCCAGCTGGAGAGCTGGTGTCACCGCTTTTCAGAAAGATCTGTTGAATTAAATGCCAGGCAGACACCTTGTTGGGCAGCAGTGGGCTTTCCCAGTATCAAGGACCTGAGGACGGTGAAAGACAACAACCCCTGACCCTACTCCTGACCCTGCCAAGCACTGCCAGCCGATCAGTGGCAGCCACTCGTCTTTGGTCAGCAGTGCACTGGTGAGGTGATGGCCATTGCTGATACTACACCCACCCAAGGCCCAGAATTGCTGGGGAAGCCAAGCAAATGTGAGCAGAGGGAAAACAGGAGGATGGTGGGGTCATCATCTGCCTGATTAAATACCACTACATTACAAAACACACCATGAGGAAGATTAGATTCCCTGCAGTGCGGAAGCAGGCCCTTTGGCCCAACCAGTCCACACTGACCCTCTGAAGAGTAACCCACCCAGACCCACTTCCCTCTGACTAATGCACCTCGCACTATGGGCAATTTAGCATGGCCAATTCAACTAACCTGCACATCTTTTGACTGTGGGAGGAAACCAGAGCACCCAATGAAACCCATGCAGACACAGGGAGAATGTGCAAACTCCACACAGACAGTTGCCCAAGGCTGGAATCAAACCTGGGACCCTGGTGCAGTGAGTCAGCAGTGCTAACCACTGAGCCATCATGCTACCCCAAATTCTATCCAAATATGGAATTTCAGTGTAAATTAGACATGGTGACAGTGCCAAGAAAAGCGATGTTGCTGTGAAACCTACATTTGGCAAATACCTGATCAAATATGAGAAGAAAATTAGAAAGCAACGAGGGTGAATAAGATCCAGGGGATAAATGGTAGCGAATTCTGAAATAAAATTGGCAGTGAGTTCAAAGCTAACACTAAAGAAAACACCAGCAATGCTGGAAAGCTGAAATAAACAAAAATTCAACTTCTTAGCAGGCCAATCAGCATCAATGGAGAGTGAAACAATTGTGTATGTTCTGAGTTAATAACTCTTCAGTAGACATTTTAATCAATTGCCTGAGTTGTCAGAGCTGACGGCGCAGCTGCTTGGAGTGCTTGCTCCCAAGGGAATAGAATCCTTCTCCACCTGTAGACAACCCAGAGTTACATCTCAAATATGGCAACAGAGAACTCGACAGTTTGACAAATACATGTTGAAGCCATTTCCCTCCACAATTATTTTATCTTGTCCATAATCCTTCCCTTTTCAGGGGGCTGTCTTTGAAATCTGCCAAGAGTGTGATGCTGGAAAAGCACAGCAGGTCAGGCAGCATCCAAGGTGCAGGAGAATTGACATTTCAGGCAGGAGCCCTTCATCACACGTGCTGACAAATCTGTCAGACATTCCCGATGTCCCACCTCTCCACTAAAGCAGACGCACCACTATTAGGGAGCATGAATAAAACTGGTTAAATGCCTGACCCATTGTAATGGGATCCAAGACCAATTTTACAATGGTCTTTGCACTGAGTCTTCTGTTTATCCACTGATGGTTGCGATCAAATTTTGAGGTTACGCAACTTAAACTTTCTCATCATCATTGGGAAAACAGTTTTACTTTTAATGATTGCGCTGCTTTTGGTCATAGACAATAACAACTTGTGTCCCCAGAGGATTAAAATAATGCTCAAGATAAGACCTGCACTAAGTTACAGAAAAATGATCCAGGCATCAACTTCAGTTTTTTTGATATGTGCTGGCTGCATGGCAGGTATTTGGAAAGATTTTCCTCTGTCTCAGATTCATACCAATAAATTTTATTTAAAATCACATACATTTTGCAGTATTTTTCTTTATGTTAGAATCTATTTATTGTAATCCACAGACCATTTTTCTTTCATGGTAGTGCAAGTTATTTCCATTTTTTATTGATTTTCAAAACCAAAATCTGTTTCTACAAATCAAATGCACTGTCACCAAGTTCTCTCACCTGTGTTACTGACAAGTGAAACTCAACCTGGAATGGATGTTTGTAATGTATAACCAACAATATCTATTTGAAATGCTAGGCTTCCCCTGAAATAAGCAAAGAAAAAACACGGCGATTGAATTGTTTTTGGAGTTTTCCCATTCTTAATTGTTGGTTTGACGCAAAATCAAAATGAGCAATGTTCAAATTCACAACTTCTCACAAAATGTGTCTAGCATTCCAGACGCGGTAACAGCTCAGAAGCAAGTTAAACTGTGCTTAAAGCAGTGACCCAAAAATGAAAAATGAGCAAATCCATTCTGTTCCCTGTCAACATGGTAATGGTTATGAAATACCTTTTCTTTTCTAGATATACAGTGCCGGAGAACATGGAATGCCCTTGTTGATGTGGTCAGTGACTGGGAACAAGGAGGACAACTGGATTTATGCCAATGTCATCATTTCCAACAACTATCCATTTAACATCCTATTTGAAGCTGAAGTAGGTGGAGATGACCTCACAGATATTGCAATTGATGATATCTCTTTTACCCTGGAATGTGTTACTGGAGGTACTGTACCATGAAACTCACTCTTCACTGTACATTAATGACTGTCAGCAGTAATACGGGGAGTTTGCTCTCACCTCCTAACTTCTAGTTGTGAGACAGCCGCAGGCTCTGTCTTCATTCTAATCTTCAATTATGCTCTACTTGTATGGATGAGTTTTTAAATTAACCTTTAGGTTGCCTGTAGATCCCAGGATCCCTGTCTCCTGCAATGGCTGGTTTAAAAAAAATTATCTTGAATTCAAACTCTCTGTCACTAAAATAAATTCCATGCTAGAGAAATGAAGGCACTTGAAATGTTAGGAGTTATACTTTAGCTGCCATATTAATGTTCGCAGGTCTGCAACTGTAATGTAAAATTGTTTTAAAATTTACATTATCAACATTTTTTCTTCTTGTTGATTGGTCTTCCTTAATTTTTCTTCTCTTTGTGGGGAATGGTTCCACAAACACTGACTGTCATCTGCTTTCTTATTCAAATGGTCCTTTGAATCATGTCAGATGGCCTATGTAGATTGCCGTGTCTAATTTGAGAGATATTCAGCAACTACCACAACTTGTAAGTTGCTAAGGTTACGTGAAGATTTTGTGTCAATCCTGTATAAAAAGACTGTTTTATTATTTTCAAGCTCGCAATAACTTTGGAATGTACTGTTGGCAGGATGTCTGGATCTAGTACAATCAGCAGGTCAATCAGCATTTGAGCAGCAGGAGAATTGACGTTTCGGGCATAAGCCCTTCATCAGGAATGCCCGAAACGTTGATTTCCCTGCTCCTCGGATGTTCCTGACCCGCTGTGCTTTTCCAGGACCACACTCTTGACTCTGATCTCCTGCAGCTTCAGTCCTCACTTTCTCCTAGTACAATCAGGAATTGTTGCATTCAGGTTTTGTCCTGGTCACTGTGATAAGCAGCTTTAGACATTATTTACTCAGACACCTATTGCTTATGAACACAGTAACTCCCGTAGTGCTTAACATTTCTGCTGCATTCCCAACAATCAATCCTTACAATTAGCAAAGTGCCTTTTAATGATCCTTAGTCCCGCTCCCTCCACTTTCTCCTAGACTCTTGGTGTGAAATAGCACAGGTGAATCCAGTGCCAGCGATCTTTTGTGTGATCATTGTGTCCTGTGTATTTACTATTCTAAAAGCAACAGCAACCAAAGGAGATACCTGGCTTTGTTACTGGCCTGTGAAGGTTAGTCACAGGTTCAAGTTGAGTTGCATTTTTGATAGGCCCCTTGGACCCCACCTGTGCCATCTCCCAACTAACAGAGTACTAAGGGCATATTCTGAACTGTAACAGATATTCACAACAGATGAAACAAACACATTAAGTAGATATGCAACTAGTATGCAAAAAAAAATAATTAATTCACCTTCAGATCTTAGAGTCTTAGAGACATACAGCAGGGAAACAGATTCTTCGATCCAAACAATCCATGTCAAACATAATCCCAAACTAAACTAAACCCCAGCTGTCTGCTCCTGGCCCATATCTCCAAACCTTTCCTATTCATGTACTTATCCAAATGGCTTTTAAAGGTTGTAATTGTACCCAGATCCTCAGAAAGATCATTCCACATGCGAACCGCACGCTGTGTAAAGAAAATTGCCCCTCATGTCTTTTTTTAAATCACTCTCCTCTCACCTTAAAAAAGTGCCCCCAGGACTTGAAATTCTCCATCATATGGAAAAGACAATTATCATTAATCCTATCTATACCCATCATTATTTTATAAACTTCTATCAGGTCATTGGTAGCATAAGAGGTACAGTAAGTAACTTTGCAGATGATACCAAAATTGGAGACGTAGTGGACAGCGAAGAAGGTTACCTCAGATTACAACAGGATCTTGATCAGATGGGCCAATAAGCTGAGGAATGGCAGATGGAGTTTAATTCAGATAAATGCGAGGTGCTGCATTTTGGAAAAGCAAATCTTAGCAGGACTTAAACACTTAATGGGGGGGGATCCAAGATGGCGGCGACCCAGCAAGTCTGAGTCTACAGTGCTCCTCCCAAGACTTGGGCAAAGTGGGTCACCCACCCCCACCACACTCACCAAATCATTTAAAATAGCTGTTTAATTTAATTAGTTGTTTAGTATTGAATTTAAACAATTTAATCTTCAGTAAAAATGACTAAAAGGAAGGGAGCCCACAGGTCTCAGCAGGCAGGAACCCCTCCCCCACCCTCTCCAGCTGCAGCAGAGGTGTCTGCAGCCACCCCGGGGGACTTACCTACTCTGGCGAGCCTTGTGGAAATCATCTCCAAACTGGACGCGAAGATCGACGCTTTTATTGAAGAATCCCGAAGTAGATGGGACTCACTCTCAGCCGCGCTGCAAAAGCACGACCGAGACATTAAGGAAATCGAGCGCCGAGTCGGAGGGGCGGAGCTAAAGGCTGCGACCTCCGAAACTACAGCACAATCGGCCGTGGATCGGGTCCGGACTCTCGAACAGTGAGTCCGGACCTTAGAGAACCACATTGACGACCTCGTCAACAAAATATTCTTTTGCTGGGCCTTCCCGAACGGGAAGAGGAAGGCCAGCTTACAGCGTTCCTTGAACAGTGGCTTCCACAGCTTTTAAATCTGGAGGCTGGATCAGGCCAAGTAAGGGTAGAATGGGCCTACCGGGTTGCAACACGCAGGCCCGGCTCGAACCAGCGCTCCCGCCCGGTCCTGTTCCGGCTGCAGAGCTATAGAGAGAGGCAGATACTCCTAGAAGCCTCTAGAAATTGTGGAAAAGATCCCCAACCCATGATCTATAAAGGATCCAAGATCATGTTATTCCAGGACTTTTCCCCAGCTCTGGTCCGAAAGAAGAAGGCATTCGATGAGGCGAAGAAGTGTTTAAGGGACTTAAATATTCAGTGCTCCTTACGCTACCCAGCGATGCTACGCTTTAATCATGAAGGATCGCCAGAAAAGGCCAAGGAATTTTTGGACGCTCTTAGATAAATTGTAAGAGATAATTGATTTGGTTTGCCTTCCCCCCACTCCGGTTCATATCTCCCCCTTTATTTTTTACCTTACTGTTTAATATTATCTTGGGGGATAGGGAGAGGGATTTATTTATTTGTTCTCTACTTAACGATTTTCTCACCCCCTTGGTTTTTTTTTATTATTCTATATATATATAGGCCAGGGGGTCTAGTTAATGTTGGTGGAGGGAGGTGGTTACCTTATTCTATTTTACTTCTGTCTCTAGGAGCGGGGTTGTTTTCCCTTGTTATTTTGTATTATTATATTTAATTATTACTTGTTGAGGTTGTAATTTTATAGTTATATATGTTTATACATGGTATT
>NC_057714.1:76578672-76629604 GCF_004010195.1 Chiloscyllium plagiosum
CCCAATTTCTGTGTTATCCGTTGTTTTTTTTTCTCTTATTTGAATAATGTAAGAGACTTAATTATACACTCTGGTTAGTTGTAGGTTAGATTAGTAGTTAGTTGAGTTTTGTTTTATTTTCTCTTGGTATTTTTCTTTTGTTAAATTTTGGTTATTATTTATTTAAGATTTAATTGTATATCAATGCTTGTACTTGAGAGTTTTGTTTATTTTTGTAAACTTGTAAAAATGTTAAATTTCCAATAAAAATATCTATTAAAAAAAACACTTAATGGTAAGGTCCTAGGGAGTGTTGCTGAACAAAGAGACTTTGGAGTGCAGATTCATAGCTCTTTGAAAGTGGAGTCGCAGGTAGATAGGATAGTGAAGAACGTGTTTGGTGTGCTTTCCTTTATTGTTCAGAGTACTGAGTACAGGAGTTGGGAGGTCATGTTGTGACTATACAGGACATTGGTTTGGCCACTTTTGGAATATTGTGTGCAGTTTTGGTCTCCATCCTAGTGGAAGGATGTTGTGAAACCTGAAAGGATTCAGAAAAGATTTACAAGGATATAGCCAGGGTTGGAGGATTTGAGCTATAGAGAGAGGTTGAATAGGCTGGGGCTGTTTTCCCTGGAGCTTCGGAGGCTGAGGGGTGACCTTACAGAGGTTTATAAAATCATGAGGAGCATGGATAGGGTAAATAGACAAAGTCTTTTCCCAAGGGTTAGGGAGTCCAGAACTAGAGGGCATAGTTTTAAGGTGAGAGGGGAAGGGGAAAGATATAAAAGAGACCTAAGGGGCAACTTTTTCATGCAGAGGGTGGTGCATGTTGGGGGAATGGGCTGCCACAGGAAGTGGTGGAGGCTGGTACAATTGCAACATTTAACAGGCATCTGGGTGGGTATATGAATAGGAAGGGCTTGGAGGGATGTGTGCCAGGTGCTGGCAAGTGGGACTAGATTGGGTTGGGATATCTGGTCAGCATGGATGAATTGGACCGAAGGGTCTGTTTCCATACTGTACATCTCTACCACTCTATGACCTCTCAACTTCCAATACTCCAGTGAAAGAAAATCCCAGCCTATCCAGCCTTTCTTTATAACTGAAACCTTTCCATACCAGGAAACATTCTGATAAATATCTTCTGAACCCTCTCCAGCTTAATAATATCCTTCCTATAATTGGGCAACAGAACTAGATACAGTATCCCTGAAGAAGCCTCACCACTGTCCTGTACAACCTCAACATGACTCTCAATTCTGATTGACTGTCAGTCTTTCACAAAGTATAAAGTAAAACATACTTCCAAAGGCTGCAAATAGCTAACACAGCCTGAGTTTCTGAAAAATCCCAGTAGCAAAGAGGCTGATGACCATAAGGGTGAGACAGCACAGTGTGTGGAAGTTGTTGTTGAGTTGGAGTAACAACCATGAAGTTGAACATGGTTGACTGCTCCTGAATAACTTGTTATCATAAGTGATAGAAATGTCGAAAAATGTGGAGATCATTCAGCCCATTAAGCTTGCCCCACCTTTTTAAATCATGGCTGATCAACTATTTAATGCTTTTTTTTGCATTATCTCTCTGTCTGTTATAGTCATTAGTCTCCAGGTTTCTACCTTGAGCCTGCTCCATGATCATGTTTCCACAGCTCTCTGGGACAGGGCATGCCAAACTCACCATACTTTGAGTGAAGAAATTCCTCTTCATCTGAATCCTAAATGGCCTGCCATTATTCTGAATTTATTTCCCTGGTTTTAGAGCCCCAGCTGGAAAAACCATCTGTATCCACCCTATCGTGCCCTGCAAGGAATTTGGACATTTCAATGACATCACCTCTCATTCTTTCAAACTATAGAAAATACAGACCCAGTTTCTCAATCTCTCCTCATAAAACAATTCCATCATCTGACGATTAATCTGGTATATTATGATTGCAGTCACTCTATGGCAAGTATACCCTTCCTTAAGAAAGGATTCCAAAATTGTCCATCTTAATCCAAGTAACCTCTCACCCAGATCCTAAACAACAGGAGCATCTTCCATGTCTATACTCAAATCCTTTTGAAATGAATGCCAATATGTAGTTGACCTTCCTAATTACTTGCTACACCTGCATGCTCGTTTTTAGTGGCTCAGGAACAAGGATGCCCAGATACTTTTGGGTATCCAAATTTGCTAACTTCTCAGCATCTAAGAAATATTTGAGCTTTATTTCTGCCAAAGTGAATAACTACAAACTTATTCGCAATTTATTCCTTCTACATGGAATAGCCTATTCACTTCACTTACCTAAGTTCTCCCGAAGCCTTCTTGTATCCTCTTCACAACGTTTTTCCAATCCAGTTTGTAATTACTCTGCAAATCCAAACCACAATATCGTTTATGAAAATCTGTCAACTAGACTGATCCTTGTACCACACGAGTAATGGCTTGTCATCCAGAGAATGATCTGCCTATTCCTACTCTCTTCTTTCTGTTAACTAGTTGTCAATCTATGTTTCCATATTCCCCCCCAACCCCGTGTATTCTAATTTTATTTACTACCTCGTGTGTGCAATCTTATCAAAACTTTCTGAAAATTCAATCTTCTAATCACCCTTTGTCAATGGTATAAGCCATGTATTCAAAATAATCAAACAACCTTGACAGACATTAAGTGATGCATTTCAATCACTGCTTCAATGGTGACACATAGCATCATCATACTTTAGCAGCTGATTCATAAATTGATTGATTGATTTATTGTCATGTGTACCGAAGGACAGAGAAAAGCTTTGTTTGCAAGCAGTACAGGCAGATCATAGTAAGCAAGGACATACGGATCATAGAGTGAATAAAGAAACTAGACAGGCAGAAGTTACATTGCACAGGGCGTGTGCTAGGCAAGATCAACATTAGCAAGCTCAGCATTATTTGAAGTTAGAGAGTCTATTTATCAGGCTAATAATGGCCGGGATGAAGCTGTTCTTGAACCTGCTGGTGTATGTGTTCAAGGTTCTGTATCTTCTGCCTGACAGAAGAGGTTGTAAGAGAGCATTGCTGGGGTGTAATAGTTCTTTGATGATGTTAAGCCTTTCTGCTGCAATGGGCCATGCAAATAGAGTCCATGGGAGGTTGGATTCTGTGATGGTCTGGGCTGTGCACATAACCTTCTGTAGTTTCTTACGGTCCTGGTCAGAGCAATGCCATACCAGACCCGGACAGTATGCTTTCAATGGTGCATCTGTAAAAGTTGGTGAGTGACCTTGTGGACTTGCCAAATTTTCTGAGGAAGAAGAGGCATTGTTGTGCCTCTTGGCCATTGCATCTAAGTGAAATGGTTGTCATCCTCCTAAGTACTTGACATTTTCCACCCTCTCAACCTCTGTTCCATGGCTGTAGATGGGGACATGTTCTCCTCTCTTCTTGCTGAAGTAAATGATCAGTTCTTTGGTTTTGTTGATTGGATATTGGATATGTCTCTTGCAGTGGATAGTAATTGCTCTAAATGTTAAATTTGCCTCCAATGCTTACCACAGAAACAGCATATACATTTATAATCCTGAATTGTGAGGGATCTGTTATGAGAATGACGCTCACCGTCAAATATTCTCCTGACAATGATTTTACATAGCCCAAGTTCCATACATTTGATTTATTCACACCACAGCTTATGGTAATATTCATCCCTATGTAACCGCTGTAATGTCAGAGCTTTAAAATGTTTATAAAGTCTGATTGTTTATGAAATAAATTGCTATGAGCTACAAAGTTAATTATCAGAAAGAGAATGAGCAGAAATTCTTTCACTTTTAGTGAGTTTCTCTGCTTGCCATTCAAGCAAACTCTTCATATTAGAACTTTTCTTCTTGCTAGAGCATTTAAGGTTTCTGATGAATATATCTCAGCATTTGCAATCTACGCTTAATCATATATTCACCTTCTTTCAGCACACACATCTCCACAAACCCATCAAGGGTATCTAAGAAGCAATCTCTATTACTTTATGCAACAAAACAAAGTGTAAATCTCTTTTCAGGATTCATTATAGCATTGCAGCAGATTAAATTATTGAGAATGCACAGATTACTGCTTACTTTAAATCATTTCTGCAGGGGCTGAAAGTATAAGAAGGAGCTGTTGGAGACAATTTTAAAAATTATGTTTATCCAGACTCACATTCCCAACTAAAAGACGTGGTATTCAAATTAGGCTTATAGATTCGATAGGTCTGTCATACAATGCAATTGGAAAACTAGATCTGACACAAGGAGAATAGTTGGTAGAGTTATGGAATCATACAATTTTAAATTACAGAGCAAGAGCAATCAATCCACTGTTTCCATGTTAGGGGACATAGGTTGGAAATAAGGTAGAAGACTGCTTGATCATATCTTCCGAGAGAAAACACAGGAATGGTGAATTAACCTTTAAAAGCTTTCACTGGATGAGTAAACAGATTCCTTAAAATCAGTTTTCAGTAATATAAATTTAGATTTTTTTAATGTTATTCCTGTCTCCAAAATGGATGGTGAACCTCAAAAATAAGAAGAAATGCAAAGTAGAAAAAGGGTTAAGGCCCTGAAAGCAGATTTTAAGGAGTGTGGAAGACAACTAAAAAGCCATACTACAAGGATAATAATCTCCACTTACTCCAGTACCACACATTCGTGAGTGTTGTAACAGAAGGTACAGCAGATGAAATTGTGGTTGAGGCGATGATGCTAAAAGAAGTGTTTTCAATTCCTGGGACATTGGATCAACTTTGAGGGAGGTGGAACCAAACAGACTGGGGCAGGTTGTGCCTGAACAGAACTATGAGTAATATCCTCATGGAGCCATTTTCTAATGCTATTCTACTATTCCAAAGGCAGTTCAAACAAAATTATCAGCTGAATGGGACCCAAGATAAGGTTCAAGGAAGTACAATATGCCATCAAGAGCAAAAAAAAAGTAATTGGTGAGCAATCAAGTCAGTGCCTTGAGAACATTTGGTCCATGGCAAATAAGAATCAAAGACAGGCAGGCCAATAGCAATGAAACAGTGGTGTATGCAGTTCAGATGCAGTTGAGATATATTTCTGCAGTGGGGAAAGGTGGACTAATGAAAGCCAGAGCTCTCTAGATGAGAAAAAAGATAGAGAGTAGAATGAAGGAGGAAAGCAGCATTTATGATGGATGTCACCTTAATAATGCAAGTGAGAAGATTAGTATAGTATGTTCATAGGTTGACTCTAAAAATAAATTAGAGAAGTAAAGAGAGGTAATTTTCATCTACTTGTTCTGGGAATTAGCTTTGCCATGGGTTCAAAAGGCTCATTAGCATAAAGCCTTCAGCTTCAAAGACTATAATTGATCTTGTGGAGTTGTGGGGGTAGGATTATTTTCATTCAAGCCATTCAAACTTCCTAATGAAAGATATGACCAGTTTTATCATGACCTAACCTTGGCTCAGATTTAACATAAAATTTACAAGAAATGTCTAAAGTTCAATATTATATCGATGGAATTCTAATGTGATCAGGTGAATGGCCTCTTACCATGCTATTACTACGGGGAGAATGCGGGTAAGTGGAGTTGAAATGCCCATCAGCCATGATTGAATGGCGGAGTGGACTCGATGGGCCGAATGGCCTTACTTCCACTCCTATGTCTTATGGTCTTATTAAGAATACAAAGCCTAATCAGAAGCTGGTGCTCCTGGAGACTTGAATCTGGGCTTTCGTGCCATTCTCAGGAAATGAATCCTTCTCTACTTAAAGATCGAAAATAAATAGATCTTTTACACTATACTCCTAGTCCCTCTGGGGAACTATTCCAAATCTGACATACTTTCAGATGGTTGCTATCAACTTGAGGTTAAAAAAGACAAAAGTAAAGAACCAGGATAGATCTGAAAGTCTGATCTTCCTCCCCACAATGGAGAGAAGCCAGCAGAGAATAATACCATCCTCCAATTACCTGGTTTAATAAGTTTCAGACACATTATAATGTCCCAGATGTTGACGGAATCAGGCATCTCTCCTCAGTAAGAAGATCCAGTTTTTAATTCCAAATATTTTACAGTAATAATAATATTTCACCAAGATCAATTTTGGTGAAATGTCCACACAGCAAAGTTCTGATGGTACACAACAGCCTAGTCACGGACATCAGAACGGATGGGTTACCATGTGCAACCTTTAAAGTTGATAAATATAAGTTTGTGAGAAGATTTGTAGCTTGGGTGCTCGTTGTTGTGGTTCTGTTCACCGAGCTGGGAATTTGTGTTACAGACGTTTCGTCCCCTGTCTAGGTGACATCCTCAGTGCTTGGGAGCCTCATGTGAAGCGCTTCTGTGATCTTTCCTTCGGCATTTGTAGTGGTTTGGATCTGCCGCTTTCGGTTGTCAGTTCCAGCTGTCCGTTGCAGTGGTCGGTATATTGGGTCCAGGTCGATGCGCTCATTGATTGAATCTGTGGATTAGTGCCATGCCTCTAGGAATTCCCTGGCTGTTATCTGTTTGGCTTGTCCTATAATAGTAGTGTTGTCCCAGTCGAATTCACGTTGCTTGTCATCTGCATGTGTGGCTACTAAGGATAGCTGGTCATGTCGTTTCGTGGCTAGTTGGTGTTCATGGATGCAGATCGTTATTTTTTCATGCACTTTTGATTCCCAAGTATTGTTACATCACTATTTCCACGCATGATATTGCCTTCGTTTTTAAGAAATCTAGGATAAAACCATCCTGAGGTTTATGCTGGTCAACCAATAAAGGATGGCATAGTAGTAACATCGCTAGACTAGCAATTCAAAGTAATTCAAACTAATACTTTGGGGGCTGGATTGAAATCCCACCATGGTAATTGTTAGAATTTAAATTCAATGAGTAAATCTGGATCTAGGTCTGTTAGTTTAATTGGCTGGAGGGCTGGTTTGCACTGCAGGGTGGCACCAACAGCTTGGTTTCAATATCTGCACGGCTGAAGTTACTATGAATGCCTGATCTTCTCAACCTCTCCCCTTACCTAAGACATGGTGACCCCTAGGTTAAACCACCACTAGTCTTCTCTCTCTGAGAGAGCAGCCATATGGTCTGGTAAGACTATGGTGACTTTGCCTTTTACTGGTCATCATGAAGCTAATATCAATCTTTGCTAAAATTAACCCTCTAATTCAACATTTCCTTAAGGGTTGGAAATCTGCCATCCTTACATTTTTTGGGCTAAATATAACTCATAACCCACAGCAAAATGGTTAACGTTTAAATGCCCCAGCAAGCCATTCAGTTGCACAGGGGCCTTTAACTCTGCCACCAAGAGTAACTCAGTACAACCAATATTGATTGACTTGGTCCTAAAGGACATAGCGACTAAACTGAATCTGCAACAGGTTGTTAGGAACCAACTAAAAGGAAAAAAACATACTTGACCTCCCCTTCACTAATTTGCGTACTCCATGACAGTATTGGTAGTAGTGACAACTGCACAGTCCTTTCATACAAAGTCATGACTGTGCCTGACAGTTTGTCAATTTGTCACTTTGCAAGATGCAGACAGAGAAATCATGGAATGTAGTGTGTCTTCATAGCTTGTTGCATTTTACAGTTTAAAAAAATCTAACCCACAGAGTTAATCAATCACTGACAATTGATTGAATATTAGACCATGATCATTAACATGCCAACACTGCCTACTATACAGTTCTAATTGATTCATCCTACAAAGCTCCATATTTTTAACATCCAGCTAGATGATATCTATTAAAAAGGCTATTGATTCTCCTGAACACTGAGATGGCTGATCAAATCTAGCCAGCTATATCACGAAGTTTCTTTTGGGACTAATGGATGCACCGAATGCATTAATCAATGTATCATAGCCAAAGTTTCTTCAAAACTTCTTCAGAGTATGAAAGAAGACCAATTCGCCCATTGTGACTGTCCTCACCTTCCCATTATTTCTTCATAGTCTTGTAATTCCTTTTGGAAATATTTGTTGGCATTGGGAACCATGGGCAAGTACGCATGAGCTCTTATTGTGGAAGGCACAGTTTTAAGCACTGATGTCATCATGTAAACTTTAGTGTGACATTATGCACATGTGCAGCAAAGTATGTATGAATTTGAACTGGGCTTCAGAGGTGGGGAGAGGGATGCCAGACATGGGATAGAGGGAGAAGGAAAGTGGGTCCAGAAACCTGGGGGTAGGAGTAGCAACAAGGAGGGCCCAGGACCCAAGAGGACTGCTCCCCCTCTGTCTTCCATCTGCACTGCCCCTGGCTCTCTTCCCAACTTCCGCCCATCTTTCCTCTACGTTCCCTCCAGTTCTCTCACAAATCCTAATCTCCACACCACCCTTCCTGGGTACTCCTGGTCCATTCATACCCCCACCCAAGACCCAATCTTTCCTTCTATTCTACCCCATCCCAATCATGAAATGTTGCCTTTTTATCATTTTTTCCCCCTTTGACCCAATGTCCTGCTGTTTCTCTATGTTTGCACATTTTGTCTCTTCATGTACCACTCTGGGTATCATTATCCAAGTAGCTGTTCTGTAATACCATCATATCCCTTTGATTTGTAAGTCTACATTTCACATCTCCCAAACACTCCCCTCCTTTATTTATAAAAAGCCTCTCTACAGCTCTAGTAATTTGATTCACCAGGACTCTAGTCCCAGTTTAATTGAAGTGAAGTCAATAGCTCAATTTTACCCCAGTATTTGTGCCAATTCCCTATGAACTGAAAACCATTCCACTCATAACAGGCTTTGAGCAATATAGGATACTCATCCTTGACTTTATTTATCCTTTGCCAACTTGTTCATGATTCATGTAGTATTGCAGAGATTATTACATTGGAGGTCCTGCTTTTTAACGTGAATTCTAACTTTCAATTCTTTCAACAGAACCTCCTTTCCATCCTTTCCAATGTCACTGATGTAAACCTGATGATGACAGCTGAATCTTTTCCCACTTAGTCCAGATTCTTCTCCAGCCCAGAGAAAATATTCTTAGAACCCTGGCAAACACCACCTTTGGGTCCCCTACTCACAGATGCAGAGAACAGTAACTACCCACCACCTGCCCCCAAGTTTACCATCCCCAATCGCAATCACATTTCTATTTCCTCCTCCATGGTCAGTTTGCTCATCTGCCCTGCAGCTTTGACTCTCATCTACACAGCATACAAGAACCACATAGCTGCTGAATAATTGTAGTGGCCAAAGCTCCTAAACTGCATCTCTCTGAATCCCCATTCTTGCTTCACCTACAGCCATGTCCTTGATCACAGACCAAATCTGAACGACCTTGTCTGAGGGATGTGACTGCCTTCTATTGTAAGGTTTCCCTTCCCTGATGTGGGACATTGTCTGCAGCTCAGATTCCAGCTTCTCAACTCAGATCCAAAGTCCCTTGAGGTGCAAACACTGAATACAGATGTGTTTATTCTGGGTCACTTTGGTGTCCAGCAGCTTCCACATGCTGCAGTAGCAACACATCATCCATCCTCCCATCGCTATTCTATTTCATTTAATGTATAAATTAATTCATCTAGATTTTCTCCTCTTTATACTTACCTGAAATGATTTTCTTTAGAGCAGAAAATCACCATTCTCAATCTTATACCGAGCCAGTTATTTTTAAGAAAAGTGAGAAGAAAAACACAGAAAGCCTAAATACAAAATTATGACCTTACTTTCACTTTAAAAGCCAGAAATGTTCATCGATCCTACCCACTAATTAGCTTCTTTCCCTGCACTCAGACCGTGCTGTAGCTTGTGACTACATTCTAGTGCTGGTCTCACTGTAGGTCGTCCTCACAGCCCATGCCTTTTATCTTATCCAACTCACCTCTCATTCTGGAGCACTTCCTTCTTGCAGTACGACTGTCTTTCTTTGCACCCAAATTCCAACTTGAATCACATTTCCACTTCACTCCATTGTCTTTGGCTCATACAGCTGGAGTTTCCTTCACACTGACTGTGCAGCATACTCTTTATCAATTTTTAGCCTGCCCTACATCTTGTCATTCCCTTTCATATTTGCAGCATCTCAACTTTGATAATGCACAGTACTCTCAATATTCATGGATAGCTCCCTTTTCTGATCTTTAATCAGATTCTGACTACCTTTTCACTGATTTCTGCTGACAACAGATTTTTGGATTAAGGTTTATGTTAACTGCTAATCTCTTCTCCTATGAAGGCATCAAAGTATATTGAGGGCCAATAACTTTTAAAATTGTTGCTCTCCTCCAAATTAGGAGTTTAAAAATCAGTTCATATTCAAAAGCATAAGCATAACTCCGAATAAAAGTCGTTTATTGCTAAGGTCACAACGCTTACCATGAGGGAAAATATTGATAAAATAGTGGAGCAAGCACAACAAAGTTATCACAGTGTCATAGTTAATAACCCGACTTCAGGCTGATAGTCCTCAGGCAAAGTAAACTGAATTCTTAACAAAACTATCCAATCACTCAGAATTATAACCAACTTCTCAAACTTAAAACATAGTTGCTTGGTGTTTTTTTTTAAATATTCTTTTCCTTCTTTATGATATGAGCACTATTGTCTTGGCTAGCATTTGCTACCCATTGCTAAATGCATTCTAAAAGATATTTGAAAACCACCTTCTTGCATTGCTGCAGCTATGGAGATGTAGGGACATTCACAGTGCTGCTAGCAAAGGAGTTCCAAGATTTGAACCCAGTGACAGTGAAGTAACAGCAATACAGCTCCAAGTCAGGACAGTTTTTAGCTTGGATGGGAACTTGCAGCTGGTGATGTTCCCATACATCTACTGCTCTTGTGCTACAATGAAATTTATGCCAATTATCTGCTACTCAATATGAGCCCTCTCTATCATTCAGTATGATCATGGCTAATCATTAAACTCAATACCCTAGTCCCATCTCCACCCACCCCCTACCATTCCCCCCCCCCCCAATATCCCATGATCCCTTCAGGTGCAAGAGCTATATCCCAAAGCATTTTATTCTTATATAAGAAACAAGCGAGTAACTAGAGAAAGGATTGGTCCACTAAAGGATAACAAAGGAAGGCTGTATACCGAACCTGAGAGAATGGATGAGATTCTGAATTATTACTTTGCATCAGTGTTCACTGAGGAGAGGAACATGATGAATCTTGAGATTAGAAATAGAAGTTTGATTAGTCTGGATCATGTTGACATAAGTAGGGAAGATGTGTTGGGTAAGCTAGAGGTTATTAAGGTGAACAAATACCCAGGACCGGATGGGAGGGAGGGAGGTGAGAGAGGAAATAGCTGGGGCCCTGACAGATATCTTTGTGGCATCCTTAAATACAGGTGAAGTGCTGGAGGGTTTCTCTTGTTGTCCCCCTGTACAAGAAGGGTAGTAGGGATATTCCGGGTAACTACAGACCAGTGAGCCTGATGTCGGTGGTGGGGAAGTTGCTGGAGAAGGTACTGAGGGATAGGATCTATTTATATTTAGAAATGAATGGGCTTACCAGTGATAGGCAACATGGTTTTGTGGGGGGGGAAATCGTGCCTTACCAACTTAATAGAGTTCTTCGAGGAAGTGACCAAGTTGACAGATGAAGAAAGGGCTGTTGATGTCATATACATGGACTTTAGGAAGGTGTTTGATAAGGTTCCCCATTATAGACTAATGGAGAAAGTGAAGTCATATAGTGTGCGGGTGTTCTAGCTAGGTGGATAAAGAACTGGTTGAGCAGCAGAAGACAGAGAGTAGTAGTTGAAGGGAGTTTTTCGAAATGGAGAAAGGTGACCAGTGGTGTTCCACAGTGTTGGGGCCACTGTTGTTTGTAATATACATAAATGATCTGGAAGAGGGCCCTGTTGGTATGATCGGCAAGTTTGCAGATGACACGAAGATTGGTGGAGTAGCAGAAAGCATAAGGGACTGTCAGAGAATACAGGAGGATATAGATAGACTGGAGAGTTGGGCAGAAAAGTGGCAGATGGATTTCAATCCAGACAAATGTGAGGTGATGCATTCAGGCAAGTCTAATTCTAGAGTGAATTATACAATGAACAGAAAAGCCTTGGGAAAAGTTGATGAGCAGAGAGACCTGGGAGTGCAGGTCCATTGTACACTGAATGTTACTGCACAGGTGGATAGAGTGGTCAAGAAGGCATATGGTGTGCTTGCCTTCATTGGACGGGGTATTGAGTTTAAGAGCTGGCAAGTCATGTTAACATTGTACAATATATTGGTTTGGCCACATTTAGAACACCGTGTACAGTTCTGGTTGCCACAGAACTAAGGATGTGGATGCTTTGGAGAGGGTTCAGAGAAGGTTTACGAGGATGTTGTGGTATGGAAAGTGATAGCTATGAAGAGAGGTTGAGTAGGTTAGGTTTATTTTCATTAGAAAAATGGAGATTGAGGGGGGACCTGATTGAGGTTTACAAAATCATGAAGGGTATAGACAGGATGGATAGAGACAAGCTTTTTCCCAGGGTAAAGGATTCAGTAATGAGAGGTCACGCTTTCAAGGTGAGAGGTGGAAAGTTTAAGGGGAATACACGCTGCAAGTACTTCACACAGAGGGTGGTGAGCATTTGGAACGCGTTGCCAGCAGAGGTGGTAGAGGCAGGCACGATAGATTCATTTAAGATGCGTCTGGATAAATGCATGAGTAGGTTGGGAGTAGAGGGATACAGATGCTTAGGAATTGGCCAATAGGTTTAGACAGTACATTTGGATCAGCTCAGGCTTGGAGGGCCGAAGGGCCTGTTCCTCGGCTGTAAATTTTCTTTGCTTTTCTTTGTTCTACCTTGTTCTTGAAAATATATAATATTTCACCCTCAATCACTTTCTGTAGTAGTGAGTCCACAGATTCACCACTCTCTGAGTGAAGAAATTTCTCCTCATTTCTGTTCTAAAAAGTTTATTCTTATCCTTAAACTAGAGCCCCTAGTTCTGGTCTCCCCCATATCAGGAACATCCTTCCTGCATATGTGTAGACCTATAAGAATTTTATAGGTTTCTGTGAGACTCTCCCTTATTCTTCTCATTCCAGTGAATACAATCCTAACTGACTCAATCTCTCATACATCAAACCTGCTCAATAGCACAATCACCAACATCTTTCAGCACTTTTCTAATGGTTCGAGGTAGACTGAATATATTGTCAGATTGAATTTGTTCTGTTCTTTTTGTGCAATTTCTACATTGTTGGTTAATTGCCAGTGCTCTGGAACAAGAACAGCTTGGCAAAGGATATGACAATTTCCAGAGCACAAATCACATCACAACAGCTGAGACATTTTCAGGGTCCATAAACTTTGCTGAACCCAATGTGTCCACCAATTTCTTGCAGTCACTTGGAATAAATCAATTTGGCTGAAAACTGGCATGGGTGGAAATTGGTACTGCAGAAAGAGGCCAAGCTAGGTCATCTTCTCTGCTCTTCTAGCCAAAGACAAATATAAATGCTTCAGTCTTGTCTTTTATTTGACATGCTGGCTGCTGCCATCACTGAGAATGGGTATGTTCATTAAGCCTACTGCTCCTGTTAACTGTTTAATAATTCACCACCATTCATGACTGGACAAGCTGGACTGCAGAGCTTTCAGCTGTTCGATTTTGGGATCAGTGGAATCACTTAGCTCTGCCGAGAGAATCTTCTTCATAGTTTAGTGTATTTGTTGCTCTGTGCTGTAACAGCACTGTGACTGTCCATTAATTAGGCAATTGAGAGCCTCAGTTGGGGTTAGGGAGGAAAAATTGACTACAGGTCATCCCACCCAGAATGTCATTATGGCAAAGGCATGATGCCAGCTGGGTACAGGAATGACACTTTCCCAGGGATTGCATGCCCTTTCTGCCTTCAAGACCATCAGCAACAAAAGCAGATGGTTCCTCCCGAGAGGTCTGTACAAAGATTATTCATAAGCATTTAACTATTTCCCAGATCAGGACAGGAACATAACGGAATAACAAAGTTATGGATTGTGTTCAAGAAGCTGTCCTTTAGTTGGGAAAAAAAGGTCTGGTGGTCCTTTATTGAGGAGAAAATGTTCAGCAGAATCATTTCTCAGTTAGTGATAGCTTTCCTGCTATGGAAGCTCACTGCAATGCTGGCCACCAATATGAATCTTTCCCAAACCCATCCCCAATACCATCTTATCATGTATTTTGTTAGGGCAGTTCTCCCCAATCCATAAGACCGTAAGATATAAGGCCAGAAGTAGACCAATTGGCCCTATGGTTCTGCTCTGCTATTCAATGTAATCATAGCTGATTTGATAATCCTCAACTCCACTTTCCTGCTTTTTCCTCATCATTCTTGATTCCCTTACTGATTAAGAATCTGTCTATCGCAGCCTTGGATATATTTAATGATGTCGCCTCAACAGGCCTCTGTGGGAAAGCCATTCATTCCCTACTGTCTAAAAGAAAATATCTGTCCTCATCTCTATCTAAAATGGGGTGATCCCTTACTTTGATCTTAGACCTCTGCTCCTAGACTCTCACACAAGGGGAAACAACCTTTCTACATCTACCCTGTCAACACCCAACCCAATCTCGCAAGAATCTTGCATGCTTCGAAAAGGTCACCTCATTCTTCTCAACTCCAATGAGTACAGGCCCAATCTACTCAATCTCTCCTCATAAGACAATCCTTTCATACTTTGAATGAGTATAGTGAACCTCTCTGGACTACCTCCAATGCTGGAATGTATTCCCATGGATAAGGAGACTAAAACTGTTCACGTCAGTCCACCATTCCCTTTGAAAGAAGGTTAATATTCCATTTACCTTACCTAATCAGCTAATGTGGATGCTAGCTTTTTGTGTTCTATATACAATCACTCTTAAATCCTTCTGTGCTGTAGTTTGTTTCAGTCTCCCTCCATTTAAATAACATTCTCCTGGTAAAAGTGCATAACTTAACATTTTTCATATTAAGTTCCATCTGCTAAGTTTTGCCCACTTGCTTAACTTGTCTAGGTCCCTCTCTAGACACTTTGATTTATCTGCAAAATTTGCCTTCTTACATTTTTTGTGTCATCTGTAAATTTAGGTTAAGTACATTAATTTCACTCATCTATATCATTAAAACATATTGTAAATAATTGTGGCACTAGCACTGATCTCTGTGGCATTCTGTTAGTCACAGGTTGCTCTCATGAAAATATCCCCTTTTATCCAAACTCTCTGTCTTCTATTACTTAGCAAATCCTCTCCCCATCCTAATGTATTACCAGCAACATGATGGGTTCTTATCTTATTAAGTAACCTAATGTGCTGCACCTTATCACATGGCCTTTGACAATCCAAATATACTATATCTACTGATTTCCCTTTATCTATTCTGCTTGTCACATTCTAAAAAAATTCTAATAAATGTGTCTTGCATAATTTCCTCTTTATAAAATCATGCTTAATCTGCTCACTTATACCATGTATTTTTAAATGGTCTACTATAAAATTCTCAATATTAATTTAACTGAGCTTTCATTACCTTTTCTTGTCTCCTTACATTTTTGAATAAGGTATTAAATTGGCAGAGACTTTTCCAGGAATTAAGTATTCTTGGCAGATTATCATAACTGCATTCACTATCTCTTTTAGCTATGTCTTCAATAAACTAGAAAGCAACCTCATCAGGTCCAGGGAACCTATTGACCTTCAGTCCCATTAGTTTCTGTGGTTGCTTTCTCCAGTGAAAATTATTCAGTTGGTCGATTGTTGGTTTACAGAGCAGAGTGGTGCCAACAGCATGGGTTTAATTCCCATCACTGGTTTGAGGTTGTCATGAAGGACTCTCCTTCTCATCCTCTTCCCTCATCTGAGGTCTGGTGGCCCTCAGGTTAAATCACCACCAGTCACTTTGCTCTAATGAGAGAGCAACCCCTATGGTCTGGTAAGACTATGGCGACACAACAACAACACAATTATTATATTGATTTCTTACACTCCTTTCCCTCTTCTTAGCGAAAATAGTATTGTTGGAAAGGTATTAATGTCTTCCATGGTGAAGACTGATGAAAAGTTCATCTGTCTTTTCCACATTACCCAATATTAATTCCCTAGATTCATTCTATAAGGGTGCTATGTTCTCTGTGGCCTCTATCTTACTTATTCATGTATTTAAAGAAACTCTTGCTGTCTGTTTTGGTCTTTAAATATATTGGTCATCTTTTGTTATTTTTAAACACTTTCCCAGTCTTCTGGTTTAATTATCTTTGCCACATTGTATGTTTTTTTGTTGAATTTGAAGGCATCTTTGACTTTTCCCTGGTTAAATTGAAAAATGTGTTGCTGGAAAAACACAGCAACCCGGAGGAAACCCACGCAGACACGGGGAGAACGTGCAAACTCCACACAGTCAGTCGCCTGAGGCGGGTCTCTGGCGCTGTGAGGCAGCAGTGCTAACCACTGTGCCACCGTGCCGCCCTATCTTCTTAGCGAAAATAGTATCGTTGGAAAGGTATTAATGTCTTCCATGGTGAAGACTGATGCAAAGTACATCTGTCTTTTCCACATTACCCAATATTAATTCCCCAGATTCATTCTCTAAGGGTGCTATGTTCTCTGTGGCCTCTATCTTACTTATTCATGTATTTAAAGAAACTCTTGCTGTCTGTTTTGGTCTTTAAATATATTGGTCATCTTTTGTTATTTTTAAACACTTTCCCAGTCTTCTGGTTTAATTATCTTTGCCACATTGTATGTTTTTTGTTGAATTTGAAGGCATCTTTGACTTTTCCCTGGTTAAATTGAAAAATGTGGTGCTGGAAAAACACAGCAGGCCAGGTAGCATCCAAGGAGCAGGAGAATCGATGTTTCGGGCATAAGCCCTTTTTCCCTGGTTAACAATGATTTATTTATCTCTTTCCTAGAATCCTTTCTTCTCAATAGGATATATCTTTGTTGTGAGTTGTGAATTACTTTCTTAAATGTCTGCCATTGTTCCTCAATCATCTCTTCTCTTAACTCCTTTCCTAGTCTGCACCAGCTGCCCTCGTTTCTCTGAAATTACTGTTATTTAAGTTTAGCACAGTTATTCCTGATATGTTTCTCCCTCTCAAACTGAATGCTAAGTTTGGTCACAGTTTCAGGGAACTTCTACTCTGAGATAATTTCATAGTCCTGGATCATTTCACATTATCAGATCCAAAATAATTTGATCCATGGTTAGATCCACACTTTTTTCTAAGAATTTGTACTCAAGAATCTGGACTTAGGTATCTAAGGTGGTGCCATAAGTGGCAACTTGTAAACTTTCACTGTACTCACGTGAGTACATGTGACAATAAAGCTAATTCCATCTACAATGCTGCTGTATACTTTTGCTTCCTAAACCTACATATCTCGCTTGCAACCCCCTCACCTGTCTAATTAAATGAAAGCCCTCTCTACAGCCCCAGTTACTCAATTCTCCACGATACTGACTCCCATACAGTTCAAGGGAATTCATGATGAAGGGCTTTTGCCCAAAACATCAATTTTCCTGCTCCTCAGTTGTGGCCTGACCTGCTGTGCTTTTCCAGCACTGCTCTAACCTTGACTTCAATCTCCAGCATCTGCAGTGCCCACTTCCAGCCAGTTCAAGTGATGCCTATCCAACCAGACAAGTTCTGTTCTATCCCAGTATTGTGCTAGTCCTGTATGAACTGAAACTCAATCCACCCACACCAACTTTTGAACCATACATTTAATGCCTTGACTTTATATACGCCATGCCAGTTTGCTTGTGTTTCAAGTAGTAATCTTGAGATTACTATCTTGGAAGTTCTACATTTTAGTTTAGCTTGTAACTATTCAAAATTGTTCAGCAGAACCCACTTTCTAGTCCTATTAATGTCATTGCTGCTAACATAAATGATAACTCTGTTCTAGAGACTGACGCTCATGGGTACAGAGAACACTATCCATCTCCCTAAATATTTAAACCACTATTAAAATATTCCTACTTCCCCCCTCCCCCCTGCCACTTGCGTGGCTCCCAGGTTGTTCAATGCTATTTGAATCATTTATCCTACTCACAGTTCCCACTCTTGCTCACATGGCTTGCAAGAACCACATAGCTGTTGAACAATTGTAGGGACCAAGGCTCCTCAAACACTATCCATAAGTCAATGTACTTGATTCGACTGAAGTCACACCCTCCTGTCCCTGAATGATCTAGTCTGAGGGGTGTGACTGCCCTCTAGAGCAAAGTGTCCAGGTAACATTCACCATCTTTGATTTGATCCAATGTCTCCAGTTTGGACTGCAGCTCTTTGGAGCAGCATGGTGGCTCAGTGGTTAGCACTGTTGCCGCACAGCACTATGGACCTGGATTCAATTCCACCCTTGGGTGATTGTGCAAACTCCATAAATTCTTCCCAAGTCTGCGTGGGTTTCTTCTGAGTGCTTAGCTTTCGTTGCACAATCCAAAGATGTGCAAGTTAACTGGACTGGCAATACTAAATTACAGGCTAAATGGATTACCCATGGGAAGCGCAGGGTTACAGGTAGGGGTTAGGTCTGGGTGGGATGCCTTTTTGAAGGGTCCATGTAGACTCGATGGGCTAACTATCCTGCTTCCATACTGTAGGGATTCTATGAACTTAGATCCAAAGTTCTTGAAGTTGCACTCAATTTCAGATGCCAGTCCGTTAATCACTACAACATTCCAAATTGCTTCAGGTGGGATTTAGATGTGATATAAGATCTGGCGAGGATGGTCAATGATCATGATATTTATCAGTCCAAACCTCGAACAAGAGTCTGCAAAAGTGTGGGTGTGAGGACGCAGAAACCCCAATTAATGTGTTGATGTCATACAAAACTTAGCTGAATGTGTAGTGATAAACTATATGAAATAGTGCCCAATTAGTTATTAACAAATCCAATGAATTTTTGCACTGCATTCACATCTGTTATTGCCACATCAGCTACTCCAGCATTTTGCCTCAGTACCTTTCACATTAGGCATCAATCATTGCAATCTTCTTTCTTCAGCTACAGGTTCATTTGGGTGAGCTCTGCAAAATGGTCGCACTAGGCGTTGATCATGTTCAGTAATTGTCTCGGCATCCATACACCAGCAGATCATTCACTTTAATTTCCATTCTGGAAGGATCACTCATTGTGTCATACTGCCTGCGTTGATGCTTCTCTTGATCTGTGGAAAGGTCAAAGCAGTATGCACAACAATCTGCATTTCCCAAACTGCATCCTCAACATAGCTGGAAAGCTGTTTTTTTCATCCAGACTCACTTGCCAATTACCATGCATTGCAACTCGAATCGGGAAGATTTTTGCATTTGCAAGTTGTGGCAAATTTCCTTCACTGGTTGGTACAGGGTGTCTGCATCTCTTCAGAGCTATATTGAGATCTTTTGTGTCAAAGCACACACTCAGCTTCCCAGAGAGTCTCACAGTTACCTTGCTGATAATTCATTCCCTAGGTGTTGTCACTTTCTTGCTTTTTCCCCTCTTTTTTTTAACGAGTTGTTATTAATTAGTAACAGGAATGCTATGAGTACATAAGGGTCTGTATGGATTAGCTAAAAGCGGCCTTAGAGTATTAGTCGGCACCAGTTCCAATCACTTTTTTTCTTGACTCTTTGCCATTTTTTTCCTGTGGCTCAGCAATATCTTTGCTGATCCCAGAATAATCTCCAAAGTAAACAGCAGGGTACTAACAAGGCACACCAAACATCTGAACCACAGAAAAATACAAAGTCAGTCCCTTTGTAAGAATTTCATTAGACATGGATTTTCTCTTGCGCCCACGCAAGTGGATTTTGAAGACAAATAGAATAATGCTTGTACAAAAGCCAGGTCAGTGTATTTAATATTCAGCTACATATTTTTCTTAAATTCTGCTGTCTTAGTGACATTATGGCGTGCAATATGTAACGGGGCAAAACTTCTGTCAAAAGCTTTCTTTCGCAGTATTGCGATTCTTACTTCAATCATTCTATGTCCACATGGTTCACCAGGAAATCTTTCATATGTATCACAGACACTTTCACCCTTAAGAGAAACCCACAGTAGTTATAACACATAGTCTGCAGAAAATGTGTGTTCAAATCGTTTCTAAGCTTAAGTGACAATTGGAGGCCTAAAACATTGATTTACATTTTGAAAAGAACCAACAATCAAAATGGCCAGACATTTCAAGCACTTTCATAATGGTGGTTATCCTATTAAGTTAACAGATAAATAAAGTACAAATCATATTTGTCCAAATCCATTAATCTTTGAGGAGAAAGTGAGGACTGCAGATGCTAGAGATCAGAGCTGAAAATGCGTTGCTGGAAAAGCGCAGCAGGTCAGGCAGCATCAAAGAAACAGGAGATTCGATGTTTCGGGCATAAGCCCTTCTTCAGGAATGTTTCCTGAAGAAGGGCTTATGCCCGAAACGTCGATTCTCCTGTTCCTTGGATGCTGCCTGACCTGCTGCGCTTTTCCAGCAACACATTTTCAGCCCAAATCCATTAAAGCCAACACATGAGAATTGACCCTGCCATGTGAAAAAAAAGTCTTTCTTCTATTTTTAAGCTAATATCTATTTTTCTTTAGGAAGTCATTTTAGTATTTCAGTGTTCAGAAAGTGAGATTATTAAGATTTTGGATGCTATTAATGTGATGTTTTCTCAAACGAACCTTCTCAGTATCTTGTAGTATTTGCCACCTCTACCAGTATGTGGTACTGGGTGTTAGAAGCACAGAGAACAACAGTCAACCTTGTATTGTGGCTTTGTTGAACTGGAAGTCTTCAGCAAGTGCCTCATGATAGAGGTCACATGACTAAACAAGTTACCCACAATGCACACAACTGTTCTTCTGTATTACCAATTAATCACAATAATTATCAGAAGTTCAAAAGCAAGTTTTATGAATCACGGTCATGGGGAACACCAATTTCTCCTCAAAATGCAGTGATTAACATTTGGTAATGGACAGTGCTGTACCATATTAAGGTCTTTGTATGTTGTTATAGACCAGGCCAGACCCCCACAAAACATTTCAGAAAAGTAGCCCAGACCCTAACTTTGCTAGTTATTTTAAGTAGGTGTAAAGTGGATATTCCAGGATAGATGCAGCTGGTCAAATCACTTAATTTTAAACAAAACAGAATTTATTTGCAAGATTACCAAATGAAACACAAACAAGAGAAGAGAATATAAAATAACAACCTATTTGAAAACCCCACAGATTATCCCAACATAATGATGCTGTTCCAACTTCCTGCAACAATCCCCTTGAACAAAAGTGGTAAAATCAAACACAGGATCATGCAGGAGAGAGAGAGAGAGATTCAGCATAGAACATCCTCTTCCATGTCGCTGTTTCTTGGATCACTAACCTCACTCACTGCTTGCTTTCAGTGAACAGCCAGACTGCTAAAACCAAACCAAACCAAACCAGAGAAAAGCTGGACTGGGAGAACCGGCCACTCCCCTTTCATTGTACAAGTGTTTTTTTTAATTTGAAAACATTCTCAAGTAGATCAACCCCAGACATTTCAGAGTCTATGTCTTTAGGACCACCTCAACAACAAAAAAGCAAAGGACAAACTAACCTTGTGAACGGAGCAGCATCATCACAATGTGTAACCTTCTCCTCTTCTGCAATTCTAACCATGTGTTAATTCTGCCCTTCAGTCCACCTCAGAAAAAAATTGTTGAAACTTTTCATCCTGCACTCATCAGGAAATTTTACTAGAAAATCATTTGCACTTCGCTAGCTTTAGAAATGTATCCACTGAAGTCATATTGTAAATAGAATCCTAGTCCTGGAATCATAGAGACTTTACAGCACAGGAAAAGACTTTTGGCCCACTGTTCATTGAACAAGCATCAATCTATTGTAATCCCTCATTCCAACACTTGTCCCATTGCACTGCATGTTATGATATTTCAAATGCTCATCTTTATACTCCTTGAATGTCTTGAAGGTTCCTGCCCTATTATCCCTTTTGGTAGAGAGTTTCAAATACACAACCTCGCTAAGTGAAAAGATATTTCTTTAAAGCTCCTCTAAACCTTCTGCTTCTTATCTTAAAACTGAGCCCCGTGCATATGGACTCCTCTCCTGAGGGAAACGTGATTCCCTATCCACCATATCTATGCTGCTCAGAACTTTGCCTGCCGCAAATAGAACCCGATCAGATTTATCTGCTCTAAGCAAACCAATCCAGCCTGTCTATCTCTCTTCAAAGCTGAATCACTCCATTCATAGAGTCATAGAGATGTACAGCATGGAAACAAACCCTTCGGTCAAACTCGTCCATGCCGACCAGATATCCCAACCCAATCTAGTCCTACCTGCCAGCACCCGGCCCATATCCCTCCAAACCCTTCCTATTCATGTACCCATCCAAATGCCTTTTAAATGTTTTAAATGTACTAGTGTCCAACACATCCTCTGACAGGTCATCCCATACACGTACTACCCTCAGTGTGAAAAAGTTGCCCCTTAGGTCTCTTTTGTATCTTTCCCCTCTCACCCTAAGCCTATGCCCTTGAATTCTGGACTCCACCACCCCAGGGAAAAAACTTTGTCTATTTACTCTATCCATGACCCTCATGATTTTATAAACCTCTGGAAGGTCACCCCTCAGCTTCCAAAGCTCCTGGGAAGACAGCCCCAGCCAAATCAACCTCTCCCTATAGCTCAAATCCTCCAACCCTGGCAATATCCTTGTAAATCTTTTCTGAATCCTTTCAAGTTTCACAACATCTTTCCAATAGGAAGGAGACCGGAATTGCATGCAATATTCCAAACATAGCCTAACTAATGTTCTGTACAGCCGCAACATGATCTCCCAACTCCTGTACTCAATACTCTGACCAATAAAGAAAAGCATACCAAACACCTTTTTGATTATCCTATCTACCTGCGGCTCTAGTTTTAAGGAGCTATGAACAAGGTCTCTTTGCTCAGCAACACTCAGTCGGACATTTCCATTAAGTTGTTGTGGTTCTGTTCGCCGAGCTGGAAGTTTTTGTTGCAAACGTTTCGTCCCCTGGCTAGGGGACATCATCGGTGCTTGGGAGCCTCCTGCGAAGCGCATCTTTGATGTTTCCTCCGGTATTTATAGTGGTTTACCACTAGAGGAAACATCAAAGAAGCGCTTCGCAGGAGGCTCCCAAGCACTGATGATGTCGCCTAGCCAGGGGACGAAACGTTTGCAACAAAAACTTTCAGCTTGGCGAACAGAACCACAACAACGAGCACCCGAGCTACAAATCTTCACACAAACTTTGAATTTCCATTAAGTGTATAAGTCCTGCTAAGATTTGCGTTCCCAAAATGCAACACCTTGCATTTATCTAAATTACGGTGGCACAGTGGTTAGCACTGCTGCCTCACAACGCCAGAGACCCGGGTTCAATTCCCACCTCAGGCGAAGCTCTGTGTGGAGTTTGCACATTCTCCCCGTGTCTGCGTGGGTTTCCTCTGGGTGCTCCGGTTTCCTCCAACGATCCAAAAATGTGCAGATTAGGTGAATTGGCCGTGCTAAATTGCCCGTAGTGTTAGGTGATGGGGTAAATGTAGGGGAATGGGTCTGGGTGGGTTACGCTTCGGCGGGTCGGTATGGACTTGTTGGGCCGAAGGGCCTGTTTCCACACTGTAAGTAATCTAAATCTGAAACTCCTTCTGCCACTCCTCAGCCATTGGTCCATCTGATCAAGATCTCATAGTAATCTGAGGTAACCTTCTTCGCTGTCTACTACACCTCCAATATTGGTGTCATCTGCAAACTTACTAACTGTACCTCTTATGCTCGCATCCAAATCATTTATGTAAATGACAAAAAGTAGTGGACCAACACTGGCCCTTGTGGCACTCCACTCGTCACGGGCCTCCAGTCTGAAAAACAACCCTCCACCAGCACCATCTGCCTTCTACCTTTGAGCCAGTTCTGTATCCAAATGGCTAGTTCTCCCTGTATACAATGAGATCTAACCTTGCTAACCCAGTCTTCCATGGGGAACCTTGTTGAGCGCCTTACTGAAGTCCATATAGAGCACGTCTACCGCTCTGCCATCATCAATCCTCTTTGTTCCTTCTTCAAAAATCTCAATCAAGTTTGTGAGACATTATTTCCCACGCACAAAACCATTGAGGTAACATCTTTGTGAATCTATTCTGCATTTCTCTAGTGCAGTCAAGTTCTTCCGATATTATGGCGACTGGAACCGCAGACAATTCATTTTAACTCCTTAGTTTATCCTCAATTTTGTTCTTCTGCTAGACTCTTCCACTGGATTTCTTTAATTTTGCTCATTTTCAGCTTACATAAATTCTAAGTAATTCTGATTCTGTAGCCTTTGTCTAAGTTCATTATTGACACTTTTATAATGTGAAACTTGAAAGGGTTCAGAAAAAATTCACAAGGATGTTGCCAGGGTTGGAGGATTTGAGCTATAGGGAGAGGCTGAACAGGCTGAGGCTGTTTTCCCTGGAGCTTCGGAGGCTGAGGGGTGTCCTTATAGAGGTTTATAAAATCATGAGGGCATGGATAGGATAAATCGACAAGGTATTTTCTCTGATTTGGGAGAGTCCAGAACTAGAGGGCATTGGTTTAGGGTGAGAGGGGAAAAATTAAAAGGGACCTAAGGGGCAACCTTTTCACACAGAGGGTGGTACGTGTATGGAATGAGCTGACAGAGGAAGTGGTAGAGGCTGATACAATTACATTTAAAAGGCATCTGGATGGTACATGAATAGGAAGGGTTTAGAAGGATATGGGCCATGTGCTGGCAAACAGGACTAGGTAATTTAGGATACCTGGTCGGCATGGACAAGTTGGACCGAAGGGTCTGTTTCTGTGCTGTACATGTCTATGATTCTAATGTTCCTTGAAACTGCACCCTCTGAAGCTTAATATTGACAGCTGCAATGTTGGTTATGAGAGGTGATAACTCTATTCTACACTCCCTACCTTCCCTTTCTGGCCTTAGTGTCATTTTTCATTCAGCTATTCCTTTTCCATTCTCCCTAATTTAGAGTCATAGATTCATAGAGATGTACAGCATGGAAAAAAGTCCCTTCAGTCCAACTCGTCCATGCCAACCAGATATAAATTAATCTGGTTCACATCTGCCTGTATTTGGCCCATATCTCTCTAAACTGTTCCCATTCATACTCCCATCCAGATGCCTTTTAAATGTTGTGATTGTACTAAACTCCACCACTTCCTATGGCAGTCCATTCCATACACACACACTGCCCTATGCATGAAATAATTATCTCCTTAGGTTGCTTTTAAATCTTTCCCCTCTCACCCTAAATCTTCTGTCCTTATCCAGCAGCATGGTGGATCAATGGTAAGCACTGCTGCCTCTCATCACCAGGGACCTGGGTTCGATTCCAGCATCGGGTGACTGTCTGTGTGGAGTTTGCACATTCTCCCCGTGTCTGTGTGGGTTTCCTCCTACAGGTTAGGGTTTCCTCCTAAATATGTGCAGGTTAGGTGAATTGACCATGCTAAATTGCCCATAGCATTCAGGGATGTGTAGGTTAGGTGCATTAGTCAGGGGTAAATGTAAAGCAATAGGGTAGGGGTCTGGGTGGGTTACTGTTCAGAGGGTCAGGGAGACCTGTTGGGCTGAATGACCGTTTCCACACTGTAAAGAATCAATGCCCTCTAGCTTTGGACCCCACTCCAGGGAAAAGGCCATGTCTATTTACCTTATCCAGACCCCTCATGATTTTATAAACATCACCTCCTGGTGTCTTCTGTTGCTCCTCACAAAGTTACTCTTCAGAAAGACATGTGTATTTTCTAAGTATGGCTGTCTTTTCTCTCTTTCTCTGACCCACATCCTTGCCTAGTGCTTTTTACCTGTTTCTGAATGAATTTTGCTTTTGGCGTGCTGAGTTTAATTTTTTGCCACTTCAAGAACTGCTGTTGTCTTATTCTTATTGAGAACACATAGCTGTCATTCCCAATTTCCGATTGAGGTTTTTTTTTCCCCAGTGGTTTAATAGGGAACACAATTTCAGGAAAAAATAAAAATCTTGGGCAGCTTTACAAACACCAAAGCAAAAGATGCTGCAGATGCTGGAAAACTGAAATAAATAGTAGAAAATGCTTCAAATAATCAGCAAGTTTGGGTGGAGAGAATAACCAGTTTACTGACCTTTCACCAAAGTTTCTTCTCTCCTCTTGCAGGACCACTTCCAACTCCACCAGGGACTTGTTCCCCAGATGCATTTCAGTGCCTGCATTTGCAGGAATGTATCCACCAACATTGGAGGTGTGATGGTGAAGAAGACTGTGTGGATGGTAGCGATGAATTAAACTGCCTAACTATAACTCCTGGCACCCTGCCTCCTCAGGATCATTGTGGAGATAAAGAATTCCAATGCTCCAATGGAGAATGTATTCCATCATTGTTCAGGTGTGATGGGGTTCCAGACTGTCCTTCCAAAGAAGATGAACTTGGTTGTTGTAAGTCCTATTCATTTGCTCCATATTCTGTATTCAAAATTTGCTATACAGATGTTGCTATCAGTTTTCTTTCAAATATGCATAAAGCACCAGACACTGTAAACAGGTGGCCTAGAAATTTTATTGGTTTTGAGGAATACCTCTATGAATAGGCCCAGCATCTGTGGAAAGAAAACAGTGTTAATGTTTCAAGTCCAGTGACCCTTCATCAGAAGGAAAAGGTGGTATTAATTACTGATGATGGATTGGAATAGAAAAGGAGTGTGCAGGTAGGTGGATACAGAGTCCAGAGAGAGAGAGAGAGAGAGAGAGAGAAAGTGAAAGTGAGAATGAGAGAGAGAAAGAGAGAGAAAGAGAGAGACAAAGGGTTAGCACACAAAGAGGTCATCGATAGTAAGCCATGGAAAAAGAAAAACTGAATAGGTGATAATGGGTACAATGTGGGGTTGAAAGTGAGGACTGCAAATGCTGGAGATCAGAGTCAAGAGTGTGGTGCTGGGAAAAGCACAGCTGGTCAGGCAGCATCTGAGGAGCAGGAGAATAGGTGTTCCGGGCAAAGCACTTCATCAGGAATGAGGCTGGTGGGCGGAGGGCTGGAGAGATAAATGAGAGCGGGTTGGAGCTGGGGTGAAGGTAGTTGAGAATGCAACAGGTAGATGAAGGTGGAGGAGAAGATGATAGGTCGGAGAAGGGTAGAGCGGATAGATGGGAAAGACAATGGACAGGTCAAGAGGGCAGTGCCGAGTTGAAGGCTTGGAACTGGGATAATGTGGAGGGAGGGGAAATGAGGAAACTGGTGAAATCCACATTAATCCCGTGTGGTTACAGGGTCCCAAGGTGGAAGATGAGGTGTTCTTCCTGCCGTCATCAGGTGGTTAGGGAGTGGCGGTGGAGGAGTCCCAGGACCTGCATGACCTTGACGGAGTGGGAGGGGGAGTTAAAGTGTTCAGCCATGGGTGCTGGGGTTGGTTGGTGCGGGTGTCCCAGAGATGCAGAGGAGTCAGGGAGACAGGACACCAATTGCGGATCATTTCAGAGAATATCTCCGGGACATCCGCACCAACCATACTGCCCTGTGGCTGAACACTTCAATTCCCTATCCCACTCCACCAAGGACATGCAGGTCCTGGGTGTCATCCATCGCCAAACCCTTATACCCGACGCCTGGAGGAAGAACACCTCACATTCCACCTTGGGACCTTGTAACTGCACGAGATTATCCCAGTCCCAAGCCTCCAACTCGGCACCACCCTCTTGACCTGTCCATCACCTTTCCCACCTATCCGCTCCATCCTCCTCTCCGACCTATCACCTTGTCCCCCACCTTCATCTACCTATCACATTCTCACTACCTTCCCCCAGGCCTCACCCCCATTCCATTTATTTCTCAGCCCACCGGCCCAACAGCCTCATTCCTGATGAAAGGCTTATGCCCGGAACGTTGATTCTCCTGCTCCTCCGATGCTGCCTGACCTGCTGTGCTTTTCCAACACCACACTCTCGACTATATGTAGTTGAAAATGGCTTGTCTAAGCTGCATGCAAACCATTTCATGACAGTACCTGGGTTTATGGAGGTCAGTAATAGACAAAAAACTGGGTATTCACTGGAATTGTTCAACACAATGTGAGTCCTGAAGGCTGTAAGCTACCTGGACGGAAAATGAGATGTTATTCCTCCAGCTTTGGCAGCTCATGGCAGGTCCTGGCCTGGTCTCCCAGTGGCTCATAGTGGGTCCTGGCCTGGTCTCTCAATGGCCCATGGTGGGTACCGGCCTGGTTTCTCAGCGGCCAATGGTGGGTTCTGGCCTCAGCTCACAGCGGCTTGTGGTGGGTCCAGGGCCTGGTCTCTCAGTGGCCTATGGTGGGTCCTGGCTTCATCTCTCAGCGGCTTGTGGTGGGTCCAGGGCCTGGTCCCTCAGCAGCCGGTGGTGGATCGAGGGCCTGGTCTCTCAATGGCCCGTGGTGGGTCCAGGGCCTGGTCTCTCAGCGGCCGGTGGTGGGTCTGGGGCCTGGTCTCTCAGTGGCCCGTGGTGGGTCCCGGCCTGGTCTCTCAGCAGCCGCTGGTGGGTCCCTGCTTGGTCTCTCAGCGGCCCGTGGTGGGTCCCGGCCTGGTCTCTCAGCGGCTGGTGGTGGGCCCCGGCCTGGTCTCTCAGCGGCTGGTGGTTGGTCCCGGCCTGGTCTCTCAGCGGTCCATGGTGGGCCCCAGCCTGGCCTCTCAGCAGCCCGTGGTGGGTCCCGGCCTGGTTTCTCAGTGGCCCGTGGTGGGTCCCGGCCTGGTCTCTCAGTGGCTCATAGTGGGTCCTGGCCTCATCTCACAGCGGCTTGTGGTGGGTCCAGGGCCTGGTCTCTCAGTGGCCTATGGTGGGTCCTGGCTTCATCTCTGTGGCTTGTGGTGTGTCCAGGGCCTGGTCTCTCAGCAGCAGGTGGTGGGTCTGGGGCCTCGTCTCTCAGTGGCTGGTGGTGGGCCCCGGCCTGGTCTCTCAGCGGCCCGTGGTGGGTCCCGGCCTGATCTCTCAGCGGCCCATGGTGGGCCCCAGCCTGGTCTCTCAGCGGCCCGTGGTGGGTCCCGGCCTGGTTTCTCAGCGGCCTGTGGTGGGTCCCGGCCTGGTCTCTCAGCAGCCCGTGGTGGGTCCCGGCCTGGTCTCTCAGCGGCCCGTGGTGGGTCCCGGCCTGGTCTCTCAGCGGCCCGTGGTGGGTCCTGGCCTGGTCTCTCAGCAGCCCATGGTGAGTCCCAGCCTGGTCTCTCAGCAGCCCGTGGTGGGTCCCGGCCTGGTCTCTCAGCGGCCTGTTGTGGGTCCCGGCCTGGTCTCTCAGCGACCCGTGGTGGGTCCCGGCCTGGTCTCTCAGCAGCCGGTGGTGGGTCCTGGCCTGGTCTCTCAGCGGCCCGTGGTGGGTCCCGGCCTGGTCTCTCAGCAGCCGGTGGTGAGTCCTGGCCTAGTCTCTCAGCAGCCCGTGGTGAGTCCTGGCCTGGTCTCTTGTCAGCTCCTGGTGGGTTGCAGCCTGGTCTCTTGATGGTTCGTGGCTCGTGGTGACTCTCAGTCTGGTCCCCTAATGGCTTGAGGTGGGTCCCAGGCCTGATCTCTCAATGGCATGGTGGCTTTCAGCCTGGTATCTTAGTGAGTCGAGGTGGGTCCTGGACCTGGTCTCTCAGCAATATGTCAGTTGGTCTTTTGGCGGCTTATGGCGGTATCTCGGCTCAGTATGTGTGGACTCTGCCCCGGCATGTTCCCGAGGCACTGGGGGAGATTAGAGAGGTGACAGTTTCAGAAGCAGCAATGGTATCTGTGGTGGTGTCTTCAAGAACAGGCAGAGCATGATAAGCGGAGGACTCATCAAAGATAGTTCTCCCTTTAGCTTATTTCTTTACTTTCCTAGTTTAAAGTTTAATGTAAACTATAACCTATTTCTTTATTTTTCTACTATTCTATGAAATGTTTAACTTTTTAAATCTCATTTCTCATGCCACTTTGTAGCCGAGCTTTTTTTGTTCCTAGGTACCTTGATACCTTAGATGGTGCCATGTGTAGTGACATTATACACTTTTCGCTGTACTGTACTTCTGCACTTGAGTATACATGGTGATAAAATCTAAAATCTTGCATTGAGCTCCACTGGAGCACAGCAGTAGTACTGAGAGAGAAATATTGCCATGGGAACATGGTAGTGTGTCTAAGTGGCAGGTAACGAAATGGTTTGAGATATTGCATTGTCCTATCCATGAGCTAGGAGCCTGCCCATGTGCTCTGTGTCCTTGCTGCAGCCTTTCAAGGCTAGTTTTGCCAGTACACCCTGCAATGCAAGTCTCCGCTTCCTAAGCAGCTTTTGAGTGTGTTGGAAAGGTGCCATGAGAGGTTGGCAAATATCAGGTGTCAATGCCATGAACAAGGGCTCTGTGTGTGTTTGCCTACTGGTCATAGATCATACCCTGAAATGCCTTTCGATGCTCAGAAGCATGGAGATCCATCAGATCAAATGGTGATCTGAATCCACCAGGTACCTGCTCTGACTTCTAGTTTGAGGATTGTTGACGTTGAATTTGGTCAGCACCATTTGGTGAGATGAGAAACTGAATATTAGTGAGGCAAGTTGCAGCATTAATAAGGCACTTAACAAGTTATAATCCCCTGAATTGGAAACTTGGCACTGCCTCACTGCCTGTCAAATAAATAAAAGATTCAGCATGTTACTCCTCATGTTGAAACAAGCCTCACTGGACATTTCATCCTATTCTACACAAATCTCACTGTAACCAAGGTCTTTAAGGCCCACATCTGATTCTTCTCTATAACACTAGTATTACCTCACATTTTTTCCTCAGTATTTACAGTTCCTGGGTGAAATGAAGTGGGAAAAGGGACCGAGACCAATGATCAATCTCTGTTCTCTTCGTATTTCCCTGACATCTCTCTCAGCAATGGGCATGAGTAGACATGAGGGCAGGGAGCAGTGATGGATTTACTGAATCTAATATAAGTGCAAACATTGATGTTAGAGACTTTACAGAATTAAAAATGCTGAGAATTAGAGGAGGGGTCATGATATGTGCAAGGCACATTAGACCCTATTTGGATAGAATTCTTCAGTCTTTGAAGCTGGAGGTCAATTGATACTGCTGTGTATGGCATTAACAACAAGAATCTCCACTGTTGCAGACCCTTCATACATACCAGCATGGTATATTCATAGGAATAGAGGTACAGGAACAGACAATTCAGCCACTTGAGCTGTTCAATTGTTCAATGAAATCATGGCCAATCCGCGATCTAAATCCATGTACCTGCCTTTGGTATGTATCCATTAATACCTTTGCTTAACAAAACTTTATCTGATTCAAGTTTATAATTAACAATTGCTCTTTATCTACTGCAATTTGTGGAAGACAGTTCCAAATATCTAATCCCTTTGTGTGTAGAAGTGCTTCCTATAATCTCTCCCAAAAAGTCTGCCTTAATTCTCAGATTGACCCTTGTTCTGGAATCCAGAGGAAGTATTCACGCTGTCTTTTCCTCTTGATATCTTGAAGACTTCAAACAGATCACTCCTTAACCTTCTCAATTGTAGAGAAAACAGAAATTGTATAATCTAACTTCTAAGGTTATTATTCTTGTTAATCTTTCCCACTCCCCAAGCATGGAAGGAAAAAGCAAAAAAAAAAGTAATACCTGTACTTAGAAATTGCCAGTAATGCTGGTTGTACTGGAACTCAAGTTTAAAATATGAAAGGCACATTGGAGCAGTACTTGTCATTCTCAAATTTTACTGTTTTTTTCCTTCCAGACTGCCATATGTGTGTATGTGTATGATAGAGTGAGTGAGTGAGGAGTTTGGGGGGGGAGGGGGGTTGTGCTGATGATGTACCAGAGTGATGACCTGATTTTAGAAATTTAGATGTGTAATAATATTTATGCAGACTCATAATTATTGACATGTCTGGGTGGATAGGCAAGTTGCAAAATCGACATTCTATACCATCCTTGTATGGCATGTCCAATAAACACCCCAGCTGCTACATTTGCCCAATGCCCTGAAACCATTGCAAACATCTTAACTATTAAAGAATGTGATACACATTAGCAGAGGCAGAATCTGAGTTTCATTGATATAATGCAGGTCCTAATTTACACGTGTTTCTTTTACTTTATTTGTGTTTATAAATCAAGATCAGTTGAGTGTTTATTGGACATGTCTTCAACTCAAAATGTATGTCAAAAAGCAGTTTAACAATTACCAGATGGAACAAATAAGGTGCTCTGTTTCCTGCAGAAATGTGTAAAAGCACAATTCTGAAGTAAGTGCTGGAGCAAAGGAATAGTGTGTTTAAGTGCTCAAGTCATTGAAAGAGGAAGGACAGGATGAGAGAGCAAATCATAAAGTATACAATATCCCAGGCTTTATTAATAGGGGCACTGAGCACAAGGGTATGGAGGTAATATTTGGCCCTAACAGGAGTATTTCGTCCAGTTCTGGATGCTCTCCTTTAGAAAGAATGTGAATGCATTGGTTAGATGAGATGCACTGTGGGCACAGTGGTTAGCACTGCTGCCTCACAGCGCCAGAGACCCGGGTTCAATTCCCGCCTCAGGCGACTGACTGTGTGGAGTTTGCACATTCGCACCGTGTCTGCATGGGTTTCCTCCGGGTGCTCCGGTTTCCTCCCAAAGTCCAAAGATGTGCAAGTCAGGTGAATTGGCCATGCTAAATTGCCCATAGTGTTAGGTAAGGGGTAAAGGTAGGGGTATGGGTGGGTTGCGCTTCGGCAGGGCGGTGTGGACTTGTTGGGCCGAAGGGCCTGTTTCCACACTGTAAGTAATCTAATCTAATCAAATGCAGAAGAGATTTATGACAATGCTTCAAGAATGAGGAACTTCAGGTTTAAGATATACTGGGAATTTAAGATGTTTGCCATGGAGAAGAGAATGCTGGGATGAAATCTGCTAAAACATTGAAAATTGGAACAATAATAGTCCTTTCTAACCTTTGTGCCTGTTCCATCATTCTGTTTGATCATGGCTGATCATCCTACTCAGTACCCTGTTCCCAATTTTGCCCCATAACATTGATCCTTTTAGTCCTAAGAAGTATATTAGTACAGGTTTCAAAATCGTGAGGGTCTGGACAGAGTAGGTAGGGAGAAAATGCTCCCCCTCATGAGAGGTTTGAGAACAAGCAGGGACAGATTTACAGTAATTGGCAAAAGAGTCTAAAGTGATTTGAGAAAGGAAGTTTTCATGGAGCAGGTACTTAGTGGCTGATTTGCACAGCCTGAGAGTGTGGTTCATGCAGGTTCAATTGAGGTATTCAAAAAGGAATTAGAAAAGCAAGTATGTGCAGGGTTAAAATGAGAAAACAGGAGAATGACAGTGTTAGAAATGCTCAATCATGGAGTTAGTACAGTTGTGATGAGCCAAATGGCCTCTTTCTGTACTACGGTATTTCTATGATTCTGTTAGGTGCCTTTCTGCATTTCTCTATTGAATCCACTAGCAACCCAGTTGCTGGCTTGTTGCTGAACTCTATTTCTGCTGTATGCTGTTATCTTGGTGCAAGATCTATCTATTGTGTTTTACATCTTAGATCCATGCAGAAATGACACCAGTTTCAAAATGTGCAACTTTTATTCACAGTGCTTTGCAATGTCTGCTCCATTCTTAAGCTGTAGCTTCCAGCTCTTTCTACAGTTTTTCACTTTTGTATATTAAAGATTTGAATAATCTTACAAACAAACAAACATATGTACTTCACATCATTTCTTAAAGTTCAGCTCGTCATTTTCTCTCAGTATAAGAATGGTCATTGAGATGCAGAAGTCTCTGATAACTATGCTGAGTTTTATTGGTCAGAGGTAGTTTCTTTCCTCAGAGTAGTGAGGGTATGGAATGCTTTGCCTGCAACAGTAGTAGATTCGCCAACTTTAAGTACATTTAAGTCATCATTGGACAAGCATATGGATGTACGTGGAATAGTGTAAGTTAGATGGGCTTCAGATTGGTATGACAGGTTGGCGCAACATCGAGGGCTGAAGGGCCTGTACTGCACTGTAATGTTCTATGTTCTATTGAGGTTGTAGGCCGGCATTATCAAGTCAGCATCACAGTTCCTCAACTGAAAAGGAAAGTTACATAAGCACTGTCCTTGAAGTATCCTGTCCTGCTTGCTATCAAGTGTCACATGTTTCAGTCAGTGTCTTCACCTGACTGGGATGACAATTGGGACTGAGCAACTACTTGATCTGCTTTGATACTAATGGAGATGATGCAGGATTATGGTTGTAATTTTATTAGTCTCCAACTTCAAACCATGGCTCTCTTGTACCTGGTTAGTTTGTTGAAATATATTTGCATGTTTTCTACCTGACAAGAATGAAGAAATAATGTTAGTAATGCATAGGTGTTGAATTTAGTTCACAGCGAATTCACAAGTAGTGAAACACACTTTCCTGAGTAAGAAAAGCTGTAAAAGTTTAGCCTTGCTCTGCTAGTAGCATCTAAAGATCCACCAACATATATCGAGCTTTGGGGTGACTTTAGAATCATGAAATGATGCAGATAGTTCTTGAATTATAGAAAGTAGATATTTGTCTGGAATGGTTGCTTTGTTGAGAATTTTAACTTGAATAGTTTAAATTTACCATTTCTGTATTGTGCAATGATTAGGTTTAGTTCCCATGGTGGTGAACCAGTTCACTCAATGATATTGTCTGTTCCTAATTTCAACTCCTAAGACTTTGGCACTGATTGCAAACAACAACTGTTTCAAACATTGTGAATCTGGTGGAATTATGTGCTGCAAGTTAGATGACAGTCTCTCTTAATCTCCCAAAAATCCAGCCAAAAATGAAGGATACTACAGTGTGTATTGTCTACATTATCAGTCACCTTAATATGTGCTCTGGTCCAGACTTCAGGTTTGAATGCAAGCCTACCAAAAAGATTTGCCTCCAAAAGATTTCTGCCTTTAACTACACAAACATGAAGCTATGTATGGTCATCTTTTTGTTTAATACTCGAGCTCATAGGGAAGCTGAATAATCAATTCAGCTCACGTCTGCGAAAAGAGTGAGAGCAAGTGGTGAAAAAGAATGATGGTCACATGTACCATGAAAAATAAGTATTTTTGCACCAACATTGATCAGAAAGTAATGCTGAGATGCCTGAGTAAAACTTAAGGTGAGCTGGTGCTTTAACATTTGTGATGGTATATACATGCTTCACTCTCGGGAAGGGATGACGTCTTGAACCAATTAAGTCGTCTTTGACAAACTGCACATTTTTGTAAAATGTTCCACTTTTGCAATACGTTACACTTTTTCTCTTGAGCTGGACATGTTGTTGTGAATCAATAAACCCTTCCATAATTTGGGCACAGTTCTGAAACATAGTCTGACTGTGTCTATAGCCCTGAAGCCCTGTGTATTCTCTTCAAATTAAATATGATAAATTTGATTTGGGCTACCAAGGCTGCTGTTTTCCCTAGGTTAGGTCATTATCTGCCAAGAAGAGACATTCTCTAATCCATGGAATTGAAGTCTTTTTAATTTATTACAAATTAGTTCATTGATTAGAGTGTGAAATTTACATATCAAAGTGAGTTGCTGCAACACAGCCATACATTAATTAATTGTCTCACCATTTTCCTTGCATCTTTCCTGGAATGTGTATCATCAGATCATCACACATTTCTTTGGCATGAAATATTTTGAAGTTACTTACTGCTGTCTTAAACATAGATGTGGATTCTGTGAACTGTTCAAATATTTGCTAGCCTTCTGCAATGAGAAAATATACAAATATTGTTTTCAAATGAATTGGTGCTTCATCCAACTGCATGTTCCTGTAAATATCTTGATCAAACAGCATGGATGGATCTCACAGTGAAGAAAGAAATGTTGCTGGAACTGATAAAATTAAACTTTAGTTAACCGTTGTTATTGTCAATTTGTTATATATTTTTATATGATGGAGGAGATACTAAATGAGTATTTTTCATCAGTGTTTACTGGGGTGAAAAATATGAAGATAGAGAACATGGGACACCACATGGCAACATCTTGCAAAATGTCCATATTACAGAGGAGGAGGTGCTGAACACCTTAAAATGTATAGAGTGGATAAATCCCCAGGACCTGAGAAGGTGTATCGTAGAACTCTGTAGGAAGCTCTGGAAGTGATTGCTGAACACCTTGCTGGGATGTTTATATCATCAATAAGATGAGGTACTGGAAGACTGGAGGTTGGCTAATGTGTTGCCACTATTTAAGAAATGTGGTAAGGAAAAGCCAAGGAATAGTAGACCAATGAGCCTGACATCAGTGGTGAGCAAGTTGTTGGAAGGAATCCTGAGGTACAGGAATTACATGTATTTGGAAAGGCAAGAACAGATTAAGAATAGTCAACATGGCTTTGTGCATGGGAAATCATGTCTCACGAACTTGATTTGAGTTTTTTTAAAGAAGTAACAAAGAGGATTGATAAGGGCAGAGCAGTGGACGTGATCAATATGGACTTCAGTAAGGCGTTCAGCAAGGTTTCTCTGATAGACTGATTAGCAAGGTTAGATTATTTGGAATACAGTAAGAACTCGACATTTGGATGCAGAATTGGCTCAAAAGTAGAAGGCAGAGAGTGGTGGTGGAGGCTTGCTTTTCAGCCTGGCAGCCTGTGACCAGCGGTGTGCTGCAAGGATCAGTACTAGGTCCATTGCTTTTCATAATTTATATAAACGATTTGGATGTGACCATAGGAAGTATGGTTAGTAAGTTTACAGATGACACCAAAATTAGAGGTGGGGTGGACAGTGAAGTATGTTACCTCAGAGTACAATGGGATCTTGATCAGATGGGCCAATAGGCCGAGGAGTGGCAAATGGAGTTTAATTTAGATAAATGTGAGGTGCTACACTTTGGAAAGGCAAATCTGTGTAGGACTTATAGAGTTAATGGTAAGGTCCTGGGGAGTGTCACTGAACAAGGAGACTTTGGAGTGCAGGTTCATAGTTCCTTAAAAGTGGAGTCTCAGGTAGATAGGATAATGAAAAAGGCATTTGGAATGCTTGCCTTTATTGGTTAGTGCATTGAATATAGGAGTTGGAAGGTCATGTTGTATGCGTGCAGGACATTGGTTAGGCCACTTTTAGAATACTACATTCAATTCTGGTTTCCTTGCTACAGGAAGGATTTTGTGAAACTTGAAAGGGTTCAGAAAAGATTTACAAGGATGTTGTCAGGGTTGGAGGTTTGAGCTATAGGGAGAGGCTGAATAGGCTGGGGCTATTTTCTCTGGAGCATTGGAGGCTGAGAGGTGACCTTATAGAGGTTTATAAAATCATGAGGGGCATAGATAGCGTGAATAACCAACATCTTTTTCACAAGGTAGGGGAGTCCAAAACTAGGGGGCATAGGTTTGAGGTGACAGGGGAAAGATTTACAAGGGATATAAGGGGCAACTTTTTCATGCAGAGGGTGGTGCAATTATGGAATAAGCTGCCAGAGAAAGTGGTGGAGGCTGGTACAATTGCAACATTTAAAAGGCATCTGGATGGGTATATAAATAAAAAGGGTTTAGAGGGATATGGGCCAAATGCTGACAAATCAGACATGATTAATTTAGGATAGCAGGTTGGCATGGACAAGTTTGACTGAAGGGTCTGTTCCATGCTGTTTCACCCTGTGCCTCTATATTAAACCTATGCAGACGTGTGACTAATTTCTGGACGTGCAACAGGCTTTTTTGACAAAACTTTAAAATGCCTTCTTCATGCTTCTAACTAAAGTTTATTTACCATAATCTGGATTTAACCACCAAACTACAATTAGTTTCTTAATGTAGAATTCAGGGAATGTATGGCATCATAATTTGCCATTTTAATTCTAGATATTTTCAGTCAGCCTGTTCAGATATGTTCTAACACACATCTGGAGCACTTGAACCCAGATGTTCTGCTCAGAGGTAGGGACACTATTACTGCTCCACAAGAGTGCTCAACCACAGTTGGTACCAATAGTAAACAGACTCATGTAAACAAATACAGAATAACCTAACACCGTAATATCCAATTATAGATTAATTATACTCTGCTGTTTCCAGACAATATCATTCAGTTTCTTCTTCTAGATAAGCAGACTGAAGCACTCTTAACATAAATATAGAAAATTGCATTTTATGAACAAATGGAAGGCATCATCAAGGCAACAGATAAATTCTGAAAGATTAGCTCAAAATGGCACTTCTGCAGATAATGAGCCACATTACTCAACAATAAATGACAGCAATCAACCGAAAACCAATATCCAAACATAGTTCTTCAGAAAATTGAAGCAGAAAATTTTCATGGCAATCTCTTGTCAAGTTTGCTTGTTGATGCCATGAACTGAAAGTTAATGTGAACATTCCAAATAAACATTTTTCTCTTTCAAGGACTTGGGTGATTGGCCAACCACAGAGGGACTTGGAGGTTAATGGGACAAGTAAAGGCAGTAAAGCCAGTCAAAGATGAAAGTGATGAACGTGTGAGTGAGAACTCAGGCTGCAGCACTCTGAATGGAATGTGTTTTATTGAGAGTGGGGTTAGGGAAATTACTGGAGAGGCTTCCAAGAATCAAAATTAAATAATGGAATGAATTAGGTTTACAACAAACATGGAAGAGGCAAGGAGGGGCAAGCAATCCTTCAGAATAGTGGTGGATAAAGATATGCAGGACAAATTGACCTTGAGGTGAAAGAGTAAATTAAGGGAAGCACCTTCTGCTTAAGCTGGGGTGACAGTTGAGCAGTTTGATTAAGTTGAGATCGAAACATGTAGTTTTGCCTAATTTAACTAAGGTGCATTTTTAGCTTATTTAGGGCCTAATGTTAAATAGATTGGAAATTGTCATCGATCATAAAATTAAAAGACCATAGACATCAGAATAGAAGTAGTCAATTTAGCCCATTGTGATTTTATAATCCTTAACTCCATTTCCTGGCTTTTTCCTATTACCCTTGATCCTCCTATTGATTAAAAATGTCTGTCTCAGCATTGAAAATACCTAACAACCCAAACTCTAAGCCCTCTGCAGTGAAAAATGCCACAGATTCATTAACCTCAGATAATAAAATCCTCCTCATTTCTTTCCTAACTCAATGACCCTTTATTCTGAAATTATATGAACCAACCCTGAACACTCCCATGAGGGAAAACAGCCTTCTACCCTTTCAAGCCCCCTAGATGCATACGTGTTTGAATACAGCTCCTGTCATTCTTCTAAATGCCAGTAAGTATAGGGCCTAATCTACTCAACCTTTCTTATAAGAAAATCTCCCCATACCTAGGATTAACTGAGTGAACTTTCTGTGGACTGTCTCCAATGCCAGGATATCTTTCCTTAAATAAGGGGACCAAAACTATTTACAGCATTCCAGATGTCATCTAAGTAATCCCTGTATAGTTTTAGCAAGACCACCTTCTGTCTTTTTTATCACTGTAAAGTGCATTCACCCCCTCTATTCTTCCTGCTAAAAGGAATAACTTCACTCTTCCCCGCATCTACCAATTTTTTACCCATAGGTTTTTAACCTATCTATGTTCCTCTGTAGACTCTTTGTCTCATCTTCACCACTTGCCTTTCCAACTATTGGCTTCGTTATCATACATTCACTTCCCTTGTCCAAGTTATTATTATATGTTAGGAGTAATTGTGACCCAACACTGATTTCTGTGGCACTCCACTACTTACAGTTTGCCATCCTGGAATTTCCTGTTTTTCCCTAATTCTCTGTAATCTTTTTAGTTAGCCAATCCTCTATCTTTGTTAGCATACTGCCTTAATAGCATGTGTTCTTATCTTGTTAGGTAGCCTAATATGTAGTTTTTTAAATCAAATGCCTTTTGGAAATCCTAATATATTTTATCCACTGCATCCCCTTTATCTACCCTGCTTTGTACTTCAAAGAATTCCAATATATTTATCATTCATGCTTTTCCCTTTAATGAGCCATGCTGACTCTGCTTGATTATATGATGCATTTCTAAAAGCTTTGGTAATATATCCTTTATAATAGACCCAGTTACACAATCCATTTCAGATGAGAAGCTAACTGCAATTACAGTTTGTTTTGTCGTCTTCCCTTTTTGAGTAGGGCTGTTATATTGCCAATTTTCCAATCCTCTGAGTCCTTTCTAGAATCTAACAATTTCAGGAAGATTACTACTGGTGCATCCGTTACTTCTATATCTAGTTCATATTAATATCCTAGCATGCAACTGATCAATTCCTGGGGTGCGTAAGCCTTTAGCCCCGTTAGTTCCCCTTTTCATTTTCTCTATTGATAATTACGATACGTATTATCTCTCCCCCACTTTGGTATTTTTGGAATGCTGTTCATGTCCTGTGAAAATGGATGTAAATTATTTATTCAACTCCTTTGCCATTTCCTGGATCCCAATTATTACTTCCCCAACATCATTCTCTCAGGTGCCTAAATTCCCATTGGCCTCTCTCTTCCTTCCATATATTTAAAGATTTTCTTGCTTTCTATTTTGATATTATTAGCTGACTTGAACTCAGAGTTATTTTCTCCTTCTTCATTACTTAGATCACTTTTAGTTTTGAAAACTCTCCTCATCCTCTGGCTTGCCACTAATTATTTCCACATTGTTCATTTTTTTTTTCTTTTAATTTGATACTGTGTTTAATTTCCAAACTTAACCATGGTTCTTCCATGCCTTAGAACTATTCTTCCACACTGGGATTTTTTTAATGTTATTGGTTCCTGAGATATCACTGGCTGGGCCAGCATTTATTGCCCATCCTTATTCACCCAGAATTCAATTAAGAGTCAGACACATTGCTTTGGTACTGATGTAGGTCAGACCAGATAAGGATGGCAAATTTCCCTCCTTTAATTATATTAGTGAATTAGTTTTTTTAACAACAATAATCAATTGTTAAATTCTTGCCATTAGACTATTTAATTCTAGATTTTTAATACATTCAAATTTCACCATTACTATGGTGGCATTCAAACTTATGTCCCTAGAACATTAGCCTGAGGTCCTGAAATGCTAGCCCAGTGATACTATCACTGTTTCACTACCTCCAACTTTGTGGTGAGCCATGAACTATTTTCCTAAAGTTTGCCTTTTTACTTCAGCCATCTTTTCTGCTAAACTCCTTTCTGGGACCAGGGTGCTAGTAGAAGAGTTAAAGGAGTGTGGTCACAAGGACTTTGTATTAGTTTAAGGAGGGTTGAGGGAGGGATGAGGTAATTGAAGTTTCCAGAACAAGTAAGAAAAAAGTCAGCACTTGGGGCAGCACAATGACTCAGTGGTTAGCATTGCTTCCTCACAGTGCCAGGGACCCGCGTTTGATTCCACCATCGAGAAACCATCTGTGTGAAGTTTGCACATTTTCCCTCTGTCTGCATGGATTGTCCTCTGGGTTCCTCCCACAGTCCAAAGATGTGCAGGTTAGGAGGTATGTCTGAGCTAAATTGCCCATAATCTCCAGGGATGTGCAGGCTGGGTGGATTAGCCATGGGGAACACAGGATCCCAGGGACGGGATGGGACTGGGTGGCTTCCCTTTCAAAGGGTCATTATGGGCTGAATGGTATGCTTCCACATTGTAAGGATTCTGTGATTCACCATCAAATATGCATAAACTGATATCTTAGTCCTAGCTTATGTCACCACATGAGAGACTGTAAATAGCCAGTTAAAATAAGTGAACACACTGTAAGAAAACATAAAGTAGAACACAAAAGGAAAAATGACTTAAGAAAATTAGAGGAAAGAGGATTTTAAGAATATAATTGAAAGATTCAGAACTGCTAATCAGAAACTAGAACAAAAAAGGCAATGAATTGCTATGTCTATTAGACAATATGATTTTTTGAGAAATATTTCTTTAAGAAATAACAGAATTGATCCAGTAACAATGAAGAGAAAAACAAAACCTACCAAGGATCTTAAAAGATTCAATTATGGCACCTGGGAATTCAGTAAAGTGATCAGGAACACATCTATATTTAAGATGAAATTAGTATTCCAGTCATTAAAGCTCTTTAGGAAATTGAAGTGGTTTGAGATTTTATGATGGAAAGCTAAATATAAAATAAAATTGAAAAAGTGAAAGAGGCCATAATCCCAGAAGACGATCGGCTCCTCTCTCATTCAAAAGTAATGAGCAGTGATGAATTTAGCCTGAGGGTCACCACGCCTCAGGTGAGGAGTGAGATTGAGAAGCAAAGCACAAGAAACAACAGCAGAATTATTGACAAGCTCAAGGAATATTTGGAGCTGGCTGGATTGATATTGTGCTAACATGATTTTGCTGCTCACAGGTATGCTAGCTATGACTTTGATGTGAAATCCAGAATATAGCAGAGCTCAAAACCTTTATAAAATAGTAATTAAGGGACATCTAGGAAGAGCTAACCTTTTTGGTCAAAACCAGTAAATGGGATAGAGAAAGATAGACTTTGTTAGCAAGGTAGTACTAATATATGAATATAGTCTGAATGAGTTCTGTAAATTACTTGAAGATTAGTTAGAACAGCAGAATAAACCAGCATGAACTGAAATAAATGAATGATAAATTGAACAGAGATTTTAAGTGGAAATTCTCTATTTAAAGATGACTAAATATTCGTAATAATCTACCAAGTAAAATGTTAGAGGCATTCAAGATGTATTGAGCTTGAGGCTTGGGGATTTGAATAGTTTTCACCTGCTGGTAACCGCAGGAGAGAGCAGGAATAAAAAAAGATTCCATTATCATTTAAGCATAATCATATGAGACAAGGGACAATCAACAATGGTTATTTGCTTTAAAGATGACAAAGATTAAAAGCTGAAACTACATATGCTACTAAAAGTGCAACAGACAATGTAACAGAAGAATGAGGTACGATATATTTTGCTTAATTTATATGCTGTTTCATATTATTCCATGATATACCAAGCACCAACATTGAAATGTAATTATACACCAGTGTGTAATAAAACTAGCACTGATTGCCAACTAGCTGAATTTTAATTCAGGTTTTAACTCTTAAGACTACAATAGAAAATCCGCATTTAAAAACTTCAAATACAATAAAATATCATAGAAATACATAGTAATGGTTCATTGCTTTATCAATTTGCTTGGATCATTGTGGGTATAGACAGATTTAAAGCTTCATGATTCTCTCAAACTCGGCTCAATTATATACAGCGAAAGTGATTTACCAAATTGTTTCAGCTGCCGGTGCACATTTTTCCAGCTACAAAGAAGACCTGTTATTTGAAGGTTATGGCTACAAGGGCATGAAATGAATTTTGAGCTGAGAAACTTGGGTTAGCAGACAATACAACTTTGCATGTGTTTATACCAACGAAATAGGATTAGGCAGAGGTTGGGAAGATGATTAACCTCTTCTGAAATTCCAAGACTGTGCACTTTCAAGTGCAAATAAAACTGTTGCAGTGAAGAATCAATTCAGCAACAATATTGTGTGATTGCATGATTGATTTATGAAAGGACCACAGTTTTTCTTTCAATTAGCAACTTTATTATGCTTAGCATAATTGAAATTAATTGCATGACCCATTCTGTGACAAAACAAATGCAGTGACACTATGCTTTAAAATGACATATTTAGATAACATTTTATCATCCAGCACTTTCCCATAAAGGACATTCCAAACTGCCTTTTTTTTAACACAGCAGTTTGGCTTTCTTTACAGTAATGATATCAGAAGTGTGAGCATCTTGCTCATGGGATTTGAGTACAAGGGTAATATCCCTCATCCTCTTCAATGTGGAAGGCCAGTAACTACCTCAGTCAGTTTTTCATGCTACAACATGACACTGAGTCATAGTCACTACATGTTTAGAGTATATTTTTATCATATTTCTTCAAATTTATATTTTAAAATTTGGAATTATATTTGAGTAAACTACATGTGCATTGCAGTGTTTGAACATCCAGGATATTTCTGATGGATGTTGCTTTATGACATGAGAAAGTAGAGTGTATAGGAGAACTGTGTGGCTTCACTGTTGCTTGCAAAGCCTCTCCAGATGTGAGTCTCAACAAAAACAGAGCAACAAGATTGACTTTATCCTCACATCAGTCAGACTCAATGTCCACAGCAACAGTTTAAAATTTCTGCCATGATATGCAGAAGGAATGGACTTGAAAATCCACATGTTTACATTCCAAGCTTTATTATATTATTGGTAGAAAATATTGTCTGACTTTGGTAAGATTAGGAGCTTGAGTGGCAGCGGGGGACACTACAGAGTATTAATAAGGCAGAGATATTCAGGGATAGCACACTTCAGGATAAGATCACTTTGCAGCTCTAAAAAGTGTAGGCAGCGAAGGAATGAAGTGATCATTCGACCGAAGAAAGTAACCAAGTAAGTAGTAAGGGAATCCTCCAAATATCACAATAATGGTCAGTGTGTAGTGAGTGAGGAGAGTAAACAAGTGCTTTTGCAGTTGAGACATGGTTCCAGGATGTTATGTTACCTCTCAGATGTCAAGGATGTCACTGCAGAACATTCTGAAGAAGGATGATGAACAGCCAGTGACCATGGTTGAAGTTTAGACCAATGGTAAAGGCAGAAAGACAAATGAAGTCCTGCAAGCAGACTTTGGGGAGTTGGGTGGGAGATTAAAAAGCAAGACTTCAAAGGTTGAATCTCCAGATGATTCCTGGAGCCATATAGCTGGGAGTACAACACTAGAAGGTTTGAGCAAATGAGTGTGTGACTGGAGAGATGGTGCAGGAAGAAGGGCTTTAGAATCATACGGCATGGTCTATCTCTGGGTGAAGTTGGAACCGAGCAAGTTAAATGGGTTACATCTGAACAGAGACAAAACCAACATCCTCGTGGGCAGGTTTGCAAATACCGTTTGTGTGAATTTAAATTAGATGACCAGTAGCTCACCGGGGGTAGAGGCTGAGATAGAGTTCAAAGCAAAAACACAATGAACCTGGAAGGCAGAGAAAACAAAGGCTGGAGAAGTAAGAAATGGGTTTAGCAAGGTTAAATGGGATATATTTTAATGTAAGGATCCTTAAGTATAACAGATGAGCTGAGGGCAAATGGAATTGTATGGGAACATTTGTTTTTATTCAGTTATTTTGTCTAGGTGGCATTGGCTGACCAGCATTTATTGCCCTTGAGAAGGTGTGGTGAGCTGCCTTTTTTAAGCCAATGCAGTCCATGTGATATGGATATTCCTACAAATCCTTTAGGGAGGGAATTCCAGGATTTTGGCCCAGAAAAACTGAATGGATAGCTGTGTATTTCCAGGTCAGGATGATGATAGCTTGCAGGTGAGGGTGTTCTTATGCATCTGCTGCCTTTATCCTTCTCAATGGTAGGGGTTGTGGATTTGGAAGGTGCTGTCGAAGAGGCCTTGTTGAAACTCTGAATCTTGTGGATAGTATACACTGCAGCAGCTGAGGCTCAATGGTGGAGGGAGTGGATTTGGTGCTGATCAAATGGGCTGTTTTGTTCTGGATAGTGTCAAGCTTCTTGCCTGTTTTTGGGGCTGCGCTTGTGAAGGCAAATAGGGAGTATTCTGTCACACTCTTAACTTGTGCCTTGTCGAAGGGGAATAGGCTTTGGGAAGTCAAGGGGCAAGTGATCCACTCCAGGATTCTTAGCCTCTGACCTGCTCCATTTAAGTTTGTGGTCAATGGTAACCCCATAAGGTTGATTGGTAGGGATTCAATGATGACAATGCCACTAAATGTCAAAGGGTGATGGTAAGATTCTCTCTTGTTGGAGATGGTCATTGCCTTGCATTTTTGCAGCCAAAATGTTGTCATCAACATTTCCTGTAAGCTGCACAGTTGTGCAGCTGCTCAGAGGTTCCATGCAGGCCAATCAGCAGACTGTGCTTAGGCTTCAGCTTTTGGAAGCTGTTGATGTGCAGACTTTCATGCTGCAACAGCAGTAAAACAGAAAAGGAGCAAAGCTTGCCACTTGTCAGCCCAAATCCGAATAATGTCCTATTCTTGCAAATGCACAATAGGAGTAGTGAATGGTGCTGAATTGTGGCAAAGCATTCAGGGAGGAAACATAAGATTAAAAGGCAAATATGTTCTCATTTAGACAAAGCGTGGAGCCATGCCCAAAAAACCTGGATGTCAAGGAGCATAAAGGTTAGGATTAAGGGAACAGTTTGAGTTTATGGTAGAATCCTGAGGGAAGTACTAAGAGTGCAGGGGAGAACTTAAAAGGAAACTAGGAAAGCAAAGAGAGTCCATGAGAAAACATTGGTGAGTAGAATAAAGGAAAACCAAAAGGAGTTTTTTTTATATATAAAGAGCAAGAAGGTAACCAGGGAAAGAGCAGAACCCATTAGGGATCTTAGAGGCAATCCTTGTATGCACTCGGAAGCTGTGAGCACAGGTCTCAATGACCTTTGTGTTGACCTTCACAATGCAGGTATACACATTAGAGTGGGAGGACTGTGAAATATTAGAAGAAATTAACATGAAGAAACAGGAGCTACTACTGTGTTTAGCAGCTTTAAATGTTGATAAACCTGAAGGCTTGGATGAGATTGAGTCATAGAACCATACAATACAGAAGTGCCCTTTAGCTAATAGTGTATGCACTCACAATAAGCTGCTCTGAATCTAGCTATGATGAGAAGGTGCCAGTGTTGGACTGGGGTGGACAAAGTTAAAAATCAGAGTAAAAAAAACACACACAACACCAGGTTACAGTCCACCAGGTTTATTTGGAAGCACTAGCTTTTGGAGTACTGCTGCTTTGACAGATAGCTACCTGACAAAGGAGCAGTGCTCCGAAAGCTAGTATTCCCTAATAAACCTACTGGACTATAACCTGGTAGTGTGTGTTTTTTTTTACTCTGAAACTGTACTTGTCCCAGTTTCCAGCATTTGATCCATTACCTTAATTGTTATGACATTTCAAGTGTACATGCAAGTACTTTTAAAAGGTTTTGAGGTTTCCCGCCTCAAGTACTCTCCCAATAAATTTTCAGATTCCCACTACCCTTTGGGAGAAAAACGTTTACCTCAAATCCCCTCAACCTTCACCTTAAAATTATGCCCCTTCATTATTGAAGCTTCAACAAGGAGAACAGCTGCTACCTGTCCACCCTGTTTACATCCCTGTAATCTTATACAGCTCAATCAGTTCCCCTGTCAGACTTCTTTACTGTAAAGAAAATAACCTGAAACTATCCAGCCTCCCTTCATTGCTAAAATGCTCCCACCCAGGCAACAACCTAGTGAATTCCCTCCAATGTAATCATATTCTTCCCAAAGTGTGGTGACCAGAACTGCGCAGAACCCCAGCTGTAGATTAACTAAAATCTTGCATGACTCTAACATAAGCTGCTGCGTCCTCTCTCACCTGAAATAAGAAAACTTTGTCAATTTCACCTCCAATTTCCACCCTACTCTCATCTTCATCTGATCCAGTTCTGACTCCTCCCTTCCCTTCTTCTGAGGATAGCCACCAATATCCACTACAACCTCACCGACTCCCACTGTTACCTGGAGTATATGTCCTCACACCCTGCTTCCATTCTCTCAAGATTCTCAGTCTCTGTCTCATCTTTTGTGATGATGCTATCTTCTGTAAGGGGGGATCCTCAGAAATCCTATAGTGCAGATAAAGACCATTTGGCCCACCAGGTCTGCACCAACCCCTTGAAAACCATGCCACACTATCCCTGTAACCCACATTTATCATAGTTAATCCACCTAACCAACACTTTCATGAGCCCTACGGAGCAATTTAGCACATCCAGTCCACCTAACCACATTTTTGGATTGTGGGAGGAAACCGGAGCACCCAACGGAAACCCACACAGCCTTGTGAAGAACGTGCAAACTCCACACAAGCAGTTGCCCAAGGCTAGAATTGAACGCAGGGTCCTGATGCTGTGAGGCAGCAATACTAACCATTATGCCACTGCGCCACCCCAGCATCCACCTTTATCTCAACGAGGATTCCCCACCAGCATGATTGACAGGGCCCTCCGTATGTATTCCAGACTGGTGAGACAACAAGGAAAGAAATATTAGGGGCCCGAGCAATAATTTTCAAATACTTTCTAGCCATGGGTGAAGTGTCAAAGCACTGGGGGACTGATAATGTTGTCCCATTGTTCAAAAAGGGAGGAAGAGATAAACCAAGGAATTACAGGCCAGTCAGTCTAACCTTGGAGGTAGGGAAGCTATTCAAAACAATACTGAGGAACAGATAATATCTGAATTTGATTATTCAAGGATAGTCAGCATGGATTTGTTAAGGAAATGTTGCATTTAGCAAACTTGATTTAATGTTTTGAGGAGGTGACAAGCAGTGTTGATGAAAACAATTCATTTGCTGTGGTCTGTAGAGACTTTAGCAGGGATTTTGACAAGGTCTTTCATGACAGTCAGGTTGAGAAAATAAGAACCCATGGGATCCAAGGCAAAGTGTGACATTAGATCCAAAAGTAGCTGTGTGAGAAAAAGCAGAAAGCGATGGTAGAGTGATTTTTCTGTGACTAGAAGTCTGCCTCCACTGGTGTCCTACAAAGCTCGGTGTTGTTTGTGCTTGAAATGAAAATTTGGACTTCAGTGTAGGGTGTATAATCAAGACATTTGCAGGTGATAAGAGATTGGCAGGGTAAATCATGAAGAGGATAACTGTAAACTGCAGGGCAATATCAATGGACTGAGCAAGTTGGCACAGCAATGGCAAATGAAATTCAACCCAGAAAACTTGTGGTTGGGCTAACAATGCAAGATGAATGGTAGGAGCCTGGAAAATACTGAAGATCAAATAGACCTTGGTTGCATTTGCACAGATCCCTGACAGTAGCAGTGCAGGTAGATAAGGCAGTTAAGAAGACACGTTGAATACTTGCCTTTATTAGCTAAGGCAATTAATGAAGGATATTTTGCAGGAAAATGCTGTACAAAATGCTGGTTAGGCCAAAACGGGTGTATTGTATTTTAGGAAGTATGTGACTACACTAGAGAGGGTAAAAAAGGTAATTTACCACGACGCTGTCTGGGTTGAAGAAAATCGGATAAGTTGGGATTGTACTCCTTCGAACAGCATAAGTTAAGAAGGGGCTTAATAGAGGTGTATAAGGTTATGAGCAGCATAGATTGGGTGGACAGAAAGGCACATTTTTCATTAGCGGAGTGTCAATAATCAATGGCATAGATTTAAGGTAAAACGTAGTAGGCTAAGAGGAGAGTTGAAGAGAATTTCTTACACCCAGAGGGTGGTGGAAACTCACTGCCAGAAAGAGTGAGTGAATGAGTCATAAACTCTGCTAACAGTTAAGATGTACTTGGCTGTTCACTTGTTTTGCCTTTGTCTCCAGGATTACGGTCCAAGAGCTATGAAATGGGATGTGTGCAATCAAATCTTTGTTGCCCAGCAAAGACATAATGGGCTGGATGGCCTCTTGTCTGAGCTCTAAATATCTATGAGCCTATAAATTGTGTTTTCCAGCTGCCATACACTGCTTTAATGGTTCTTTGGTCTGTGGGTCCAGTGGACAGTGTATCCCAGTAACACACCGATGTGATGGTAACATTGACTGTCGAGATTTCAAATCAGATGAATCGAGCTGCTCAGGTATGAAAGCAAATCATAAAATATTTAATTACAAAATTGTTTCACTCTGCTTTTTAAAATTTTAATCTAATATGTCAAATGTATCTTTGCATTTCGTTTATTAATGACATTGGCAATTTAATGTACTCTTGTTGCAGAATGTCCGAATGCCTATTGTAAAAATGGAGGAACATGTATCATTGATAACAGAATTGCAATGTGCAAGTAAGTGTTTGTGTAATCGTTACAGGGCATTTTATAGATGCCTGACAAAAATTCAAAAGTTCAAGCTTCACCTCTTCTGTCATTTATGCAGATTTTCAAAGGAGAGCAAATTGCAGAATGCTGTGAAGCCATCTGTTCTGCTCATTACAAATCCGAATGTTTGTAGTTTGTATTCTTATGGTGCCATAATGTTGCAGATGCCATTTAAGAAAGGAGCATCATCTTGACTATCAAGCAAGCAGGCAGCACTGAGTTATACCGACAAATCTGCACTATTGTCAGTTCAGGGGATTGGAGGTTGAGGTATGCATATCTAAGATTGTTCATCACCATCTGAAGGCTGATGACATTTCTAATGTCAGCATGGAAGCTAGATTTTCTGGCTTCATTAAAGCTTTAAAGGCAGAGAACTCTTTAAGGTTTTACTTTCGATTATTTTATCCGTTTAGGTGAAATTTATACCATATTTGGTTTATCTCAGTTGGCTGGACGGTTGGCTTGTAAAGCAGTCTGATGCCAACAGCATGGGTTCAATTACTATTGGCTGAGGTATGGTGGGCTTCAGGTTAAATCACCACCAGGCATCTCTCTCTAGTGAGATTAATAAAACTATGGTGACATAAATGCCAAATACCATAGCTGGTGTATGTATGACAGACTTTTGTCTCCTCAAAGAAGAGTTCTTACATTGGAATCCTGATGTCAACATAAGCTGTATAAAAGATTAAATCTACTTCACAGTAACAACAAAACGCATATTGATCCTGAAATATAAGTGTTATACTTCAGGACCAGTAATTCAGCGGCATGGATTAATAATGCAGAGGATCAGTTGTGCGTGGGATGGTTTGGAGCCAGCGTGGGACTATTGCCTGAATCCATCCAAACAATCACAGGAAGTACATTAAAAGTCTGTTGATTCATCAATCATACTTTTCATTGGCTGCCCCTCTATTTTGTGGGTGTGTTGGCAGAACAGGTTTGTAGAAGCTAACAGGTAGTATGGTTTCAATGAAGCCTGTTGCAATAAGAACCATCAAACCTGAACCCTTTTCAATTGTGGGAGTGACCCTTATCAGTCATACAACGCTCCCAGCCACTAGCGCTAGTATGTCAATGAGGCTCATTCATGAGGGAATGGCTGTCACTTTTCAGTGCAATTCAGCAATCCACAGCAGGAGTCACATTGCCAGGCACTCTGTGCCAATTGAGAGGCCTGACTTCAGGTAAGGGAGGGACTAAATGTCTCTTCCTACC
>NC_057714.1:76630104-76676279 GCF_004010195.1 Chiloscyllium plagiosum
ATAAGATCAGAAGTAAGAATCTTTGATTGCACAATATTCAGCACCATTTGCAACTCCTTGAATAGTGAAGCAATCCATGTTCAAATGCAGCAAGATTTGGACAGTATCCAGGCTTGGGCTGAAAAGTGGCAAGTAACATTTATGCCATACAAGTGCTAGGCAATGACCATCTCCAATACAAGACAATCCAACCACTGCCCTTTAGCAACCATTGGTGTAACAAAAACTGAATCTTCCATTATTAACATTCTCTAGGTTATCATTAACCAGAAACTCAACTGGACTCACCACATAAACACAGTGGCTGAAAGAGCAGGTCAGATACTAGAAATACTGCAGCAAATAGCTCACCTCCTCACTCCTGAAAGCTTGCCCACCATCTATAAGACACAGGCCAGGAGTGTGATGGATAACTCCCCAATTGCCTGGATAGGTGTAGCCCCAACAACACTCAAGAAACTTAACACCATCCAGGACAAAGCAACTCACTTGACTGGCACCGCATCCACAAGCATCCGCTCCCTCTACCACCACCACCATAGCACAGAAGCAGCAGTGTGTGCTATCTACAAGAAGCACTGCAGAAATTCACCAAAGATTCAGCATGGGGCGGCAGGGTCTCAGGTTCAATTCCAGCCTTGGGGGACTGTCTGTGTGGAGTTTGCACATTCTCCCCGAGTCTGCATGGGTTTCCTCCAGGTGCTCCGGTTTCCTCCCACAATCCAAAGATGTGCAGGTTAGGTGGATTGGCCATGCTATAATTACCCATAGTGTTAGGTGCATTAGTCAGAAGGAAATGGGTCTGAGTGGGTTAATCTTCAGAGGGTCAGTGTAGACTTGTTGGACCAAAGGGCCTGTTTCCACACTATAGGGAATCTAATCTAATCTAATCTCAGACAGCACCTTCCAACCCACGGCCACTTCCATCTAGAATAACAAGGGCAGCAAATATATGAGAACAGCACCACCTGCAAGTTCCCCTCCAAGCCACTCACCATCCTTACTTGGAAATATATCACTGTTCTTTCATTGTCACTGGGTCAAAATTGTGCAATTCCCTCCCTAATGACATTGTAACCAAGCTACAGCACATGGACTGCAAAGTTCAAGAAAACAGCTCACCACCACTTTCTCAAGAGGATTTGGAGATGCCGGTGTTGGACTGGGGTGTGCAAAGTTAAAAATCACACAACACCAAGTTATAGTCCAACAGGTTGAATTGGAAGCACACTAGCTTTCGGAGCACTGCTCCTTCATCAGGTGGTTGTTGGGGCGGTGCTCCAAAAGCTAGTGTGCTTCCAATTAAACCTGTTGGACTATAACCTGGTGTTGTGTGATTTTTAACTTCTTAAGGGGAGGTAGGGATAGGCAATAAGTGTTGGCCCAGCCAGCAGTGCCAACATCCTACAAATAAATTTGAGAAAATCTTCAGAGCATCCTCTGGAGGAGGAGGAGGACTGAGACAGCTTCCTGATGAAGGGCTTTTGCCCAAAATGTCGATTTTCCCACTCCTTGGATGCTGCCTGACCTGCTGTGCTTTTCCAGCACCACTCTAATCTGCCATATACGTGGGGCAGAACCCTACTGAAGGTGACCCAGAACAGGAGGCAGGTTTGGAGGGGATGATCTCAGCTGCTGACTGTAGAGTCAGTATGACCTCCTTGCCACCTCTGTTATCACATTTTGGTCCTCTTAGGCACTTAAGAGGCCAGCTATGGGCCTTTCCCTGGAGTCAATCAAAAGCTAACAGTTCTGTTAAATGACAATGCCATTCAGAATGACAAAGATCCAATGCATAATGTTATTGCTAGATCCCAGGCCAGTGGGAATGATGGTGGAAGAGCTGTTACAGGACAGTGAGCATAATCAGCAAGGGCAGGAGGAAGGCTCTCACTCACTACCTTTGAATTAGGGTCCTCCTCCTGAAAGCCTGCATGTGTGTGCTTGTTGTGCTCCCTACAATATGAACTTCCTCGGCCTTGCATTGGGTAAATACAGTGGAAACAGGATGAGACTCTTAAATGGCATGACTTTCCCAGGGTCTGTTTCTATGCTATACATATCTCAGTCTGTGACCCTATAACCTCATTTGGATACAGGGTAAGTGTGCTGTCCAAGGGCCATGCCTCCACTGATTTAATTGGGATCTAAGTAACAAGGTCCTAAGCCACCTATCCTCCTGCCTCAGTAAAATTCCCTCTCCTCCCAAACGTGCCACAGGAGACTATCAGAGCTTCCTGAAATGTCCAGAATGAGCCAACTCAATCGTAGTTCACTTAGACAGTAATCGCACAGACATTTGGAACAGAAATTCCCAGCCCATTAGCCTCAGCTCCTCCTTCAAGCCACAGTCAAATCAATCACACAATTAACAACTGGTCACTTTCACAGACACCTAATGCTCATTGTTAACTCTTGCCTCACCATTCTACATAAAGCAGAAGGTCACTTGCCAAGTAGAAGGCTAGTGTGGAGACAATTGGGAAAATGGGGAAATGGAGCAAATGTGTGAATATTGTGGTCCAGAAAAATGTTTAGAAATGTAGCAATTTAATACTGTGATAATTGTCCATATGTCTTCATTATGTAAATACAGTTCTTTGTCCATCCTTCTTTGGTTAACCCTGCATGGTGTTTCCTATGATACCAGCAAAGGTATGAGCAGGATGCGCAACTCCAACTCTGAGTGAGACACTCTTGACAAATTTTGTCACGGTATATCCTTGGGGGCTGATGACCTCTTCCCGAACAGAGATTTAAGACAAAATTTAGAACTGAAAAACTGTTAAGTCATTATTATGCATATGATCGCTTTTTACTGGCTGTTGATATCACATCAATATGAGCGAGGATTATATGCCATATGGCTCTGTGACATTTAACAGATGTCAGAGAGATCCTGATCTTCCAGCCCCCACTAAGCCAGGCTTACTGAAGTTTCAGTTGGGACAGCCATATGCCATTCTCTGCCTACTTCCTGAAAGGAGTGAAAGAAAAGCCTTACGGATGTGAACAATGGAATGTATTGCAATGTTGAACAACTTTTGTGGAGGATTACAGTGAGGGATAGGTCTGGTCTTACACTTAAATGAATATTCGTCAATCATGAATGGTCAGATGGGGATGTGACAAGACACCTACGCAGAGAAAGATGAGTGCATCAGAAAGATAAGCTGGAGTGATGAATGATGTGTAGGACAAGGTTACAGCAGAATGAGTAGCTTTGGGGTAAAATATGGAAACAAATAAACCAAAAGTGCCATTTTACTTATCGTTACTGGGATGTTCACATTATTAGACCTTATCTGTTATAGTATGCTAAGCTGAAGCATCATATTCCTGATGTCCTCAGTGACTGGATTCCTGTGGTCGGCTTTCTCCACAAATATAAAGAAATCAAATCTCCGTGTGGGGTTACAGTCTGCAATATTTTCTTCAGCCAGGCATTGTTGAAGTATGATGTTATCTTGTTACCTTGTGTTTTCATTGCTGCAGGTTGTGGCTCTGTGAAAAGGGCCCAATAATGATTCACGTCTCATGTTTCCTGGAATCCCTATTAATAGTTGAACTGAAATAGATTGATGCAGCACCTCAGCATGCCTGCTCACTCAAGTCATTCTGGAAGCCAGGTGCAATATAATGGCTGGGTGAAAAAGCCACTGATAAATTTGCTTCTGAAATCGTTGGGTTCCCCAGGGATTCCCAAGTTCCCCTGCTGAGTAGGTCAGGAAATCTAAATCCATATTGCTTGATGCAGCAAAGCCATAGCTCTAGTCTGTCTATTTTTAAACAGACTGTTTATATAGTGCTTTTGAATATTGCATTTTGAATTTCCAGCTATTTCCTAGGTTTTCTTTTCCTTTTGTGTGCCTTACAGGTGTACAAGCCAGTGGAGAGGAAATCGATGCCACATTCAGGTCAAACCAGCAGGATCACTGAGTCCTGCTCCAGGAACAAAGGGCGGAAATGGTAAAGAAAAATATATCACTTTTACATTCTTGTCTTCTACAGCCTCCTGCTATTACTAATTATTTTTCCTTTTTTTTAATCTAGTGTCCATGTTGGCAGGACTGATTGTTGGCTTGAGTCTAGTTGTGCTCAGTCTGGTAGCTGTTTTGGTCATAATTTCAAGAAAGAAACCAAGCACGTATGTAACAGCATGTGTGTTATTCTTGGTTTGCGTTGTTGAGTGTGTTGGACTGCTACACATTAATCTTAAGAATCATACAAACTTTAAAGGAGTATAAATTACGAAAAGGTCATGCAGTCACCTGAACTCTCCTTTTAACAGACAATGTAGACTTCATCTCTGAGTTAATTCAAGTAAGAAATGTATTTACCCTGAGGTAAGGTTTCCAAGAAAATAATTTGAAGAAAATAATAGCTCTTACCAATATAATTGAATGTCAAATTCAAGATAATACCTTAAAGAAAGGCATGACTCTATATTGCACTTCAGTATTTCTCTCAAAAGGAATTTCAAAGTGCAGTTAATCAGTTTAAAATGCTGTATTTGTAGACAACCATCATAGCTACAGTAGACACAACAAAATCCCAAACACAACAATGAAATGAATTGTCAAATAATCTGCTTTTGGTCATATTGATGATGGGAAAAATCTTGTCTTAGACATTAAGATATCAGGATTTTAGTTCCTCAACTGTACAACTTATATTCCACACACTGTATTTTCATAGTCCTCAATCATCATTAAATACAAGTAATCACAGAAAAGGCTCAGGTGAGCCTTTTGGCAACTAACAAAACCACAACAAAGATTATTTTACAACTTCACAGTTCTGACAAATCTTGCATTCTCAGACTGTAAATCAGGACCTTTCACAGCTTCAGAAAAGCTACGTACCACATGCACTCATTTTCCAATATGCACTTAATCAATTACAGAAATGTGAAAGGCCTGTGAGACTGAGTACCCCCCACTTCTCTGACTTGACTGTAACTCTATCCCAAATTCCAAGGCCAATATTAATTTAAATAATGAGAACAAGTACTCATAACCATAGCAGTATAAAAGGGAATGGGCGTGCGCCTCCTGCATGACATCCTCCCACTCCAACTGAGGAAAGCAGACATTGCTCAGGCCAAAATCCCAAGAGAGCCATCAAAAAGTATCCTTTGCTTGTTGGTCTACATCCCAGATCCATTATTTTTCCCACATTTTTTATTCTTACTCCTGCGAACTCAATATCCAAGTGAAGATGGAAGCAATTCAGCAAGGTTGGTGATTAACAGAAAGGGAGCTACTGTACTGCCTAAGCTGTTGTAAATGTAATTGTGCAACCATTTGCATCAGAGAATATGTGGTTATGCAAATTAATAACAATAAAAGTTAAATAGAGACAATTGTAACAGATGTAAATGTATGAAAAAAGAATATTTCACAAAAAGGATAAGGTGAAGAAGGGACCAAGAGAGTCAAGGAGGCCAATCAAATCACGGGTTATAAACTGAGAAGAGACTAATAAAACTGAACCAAAAATGTGGATCAAAGCAGTTTTAAATTTAAAGAAATAATACTTTTAAAAATGTCCTGTAATGCTCAGAGTGCAGAGAATTGGAAACAGTTATATTAATTATGTGAAGGAGATGTAGGTATGAACACAGTAAGATGAATGGAATGCAAATTGGCAGAAGTGAAGAAATATATATAGAGTCATAGAGATGTACAGCACGGAAACAGACGCTTCGGTCTAACTCGTCCACACCAACCAGATATCCCAACCTAATCTAGTCCCATTTGCCAGGACATGGCTCCTATCCCTCTAAACCCTTCCTATTCATATACCCATCCAGATGCCTTTTAAATGCTGTAACTGTACTAGCCTCCACCACTTCATCTGGCAGCACGTTCTATCACACATCACATATATGTGAAAACGTTGCCCCTTAGGTCTCTTTTTTATCTTTCTCCTCTCATCCTCATCCTATGCTCTCTAATTCTGGACTTCCCGACCACAGGGAAAAGACCTTTTCTACTTATCCCTGCCCCTCAAGATTTTATAAACCTCTATAAGATCAGCGCTCAGCCTCTGATGTACCAGGGAAAACAGCCCCAGTCTATTCAGCCTCTCCCTTAACTCAAATCCTCTAACCCTGGCAACATCCTTGTAAATCTTTTCTGAACCATTTCAAGTTTTGCAACATCTTTCCAATAGGAAGGAGACCAGAATTGCACGCAATATTCCAACAGCGGCCTAACTAATGTCCTGTACAGCTGCAATATGACCTCCCAACTCTTAGACTCCATGCTCTGACCAATAAAGGAAAGCATACCAAACACCTTCTTCACTATCCTATCTACCTGTGATTCTAGTTTCAAGGAACAATAAACCTGCACTCCAAGGTCTCTTTGTTCAGCAACACTCCCCAGAACCTTATCATTAAGTGCATAAGTCCTGCTAATATTTGCTTTTCCAAAATGCAGCATCTCGCATTTATCTAAATTAAACTCCATTTACTACTCCTCAGCCCATTGGCCCATCTGATCAAGATCACATTGTACTCCAAGTAATCTTGTTCACTGTCCATTACACCTCCAATTTTGATGTCATCTGCACACTTACTAACTATACCTCCAATGTTCACATCCATATCATTTATGTAAATGATTAAAAGTAGTGGACCCAGCACCGATCCTTGTGGCACACCACTGGTCACAGGCCTTCAGTCTGAAAAGCAACCCTCTGCCACCATCTTCTTCTATCTTCTTCAAGCCAGTTCTGTATCCAAATGGCTAGTTCTCCTTGTACTCCATGAGATGTAACCTTGCTAACCAGTCTCCTATGAGGAACCTTGTAGAACACCTTACTCAAGTCCATATAGATCATGTGCACTGCTCAATCAATCCTCTTTGTTACTTCTTTGAAAATCTCAATCAGGTTTGTGAGACATGATTTCCCACGCACAAAGCCATGGTGACTATCCCTAATCAGTCCTTGCCTTTCCAAATACATGTACGTCCTGTCTTTCAGGACTCCCTCCAACGACTTGCCCACCACCGATGTCAGGTTCACCGGTCTATAGTTCCTTGGCTTGTCCTTACTGCCCTTCTTAAACAGTGGCATCACGTTAGCCAACCTCCAGTCTTCCGGCACTTCACCTGAGACTATCCATGATAAATATACCTCAGCAAGGGGCCCAGCAATCACTTCCCTAGCTTCCCAGAGAGTTCTAGGGGACAGGTGATCAGGTCCTGGGGATTTATCCACCTTTATGAGTTTCAAGACATCGAGCACTTCCTCCCCTGTAACGTGGACGTTTTTCAAGATGTCACCATCTATTTCTCCACATTCTATATCTTCTATGTCCTTCTCCACAGTAAACATTGATGTGAAACCTTTGTTTATTATCTCCCCCATCTCATGCAGCTCCACACATAGGCTACCTTGCTGATCTTTGAGGGGCCCTATTTACCTAGTTACCCTTTTGTCCTTAATATATTTGTTAAAAACCCTTTGGATTCTCCTTAACTCTATTTGCCAAAGCTATCTCATGTCCCTTTTTTTCCCTCCTAATTTCCCTCTTAAGTATACTCCTACTGCCTTTATACTCTTTGAAGAATTCACTCGATCTATCCTGTCTATACCTGACATATGCTTCCTTCTTTTTTTTAACCAAACCCTCAATTTCTCTCATCATCCAGTATTCTCTACATCTCCCAGCCCTTCCTTTCACCCTAACAGGAATATACCATCTCTGGCCTCTCGTTTTCTCATTTTTGAAGGCTTCCCATTTTCTAGTCCTCCTTTTACCTGCGAACATCTGCCCCAATCAGCTTTTGAAAGTTCTTGCCTAATACCTTCAAAGTTAGCCTTCCTCCAATTTAGAACTTCAACTTTTAGATCTGGTCTATCCTTTGCCATCACATTTTTAAACTAATAGAATTATGGTTGCTGGCCCCAAAGTGCTCCCCCACTGATACTTCCCTGAGTCGGTCTCTTATTTCCCAAGAGTCGGTCAAGTTTTGCACCTTCTCTAGTAGATACATCCACATACTGAATCAGAAAATTGTCTTGTACATACTTAACAAATTCCTCTTAACACTATGGCAGTTCCAGTCTATGTTTGGAAAAGTTAAATCCCCTACCATAACCACCCTATTATTCTTACAGATAACTGAAATCTCCTTACAAATTTGTTTCTCAATTTCCTGCTGTTTATTAGGGGGACTATTATACAATCCCAAGAAGGTGATCATCCCTTTCGTATTTCTGAGTTCCACCCAATAACTTCCCTGGATATTTTCCCAGGAATATCCTTCCTAAGGACAGCAGTAATGCTATCCCTTATCAAGAATGCCACTCAGCTCACCTCTTTCCTTCTCTCCTCCCCCCCCCGCTCTCCCCACCCCCCAACTGTCTATCCTTCCTATAGCATTTGTATCCTGGACCATTAAGCTGCCAGTCCTGTCCATCCCTGATCCACATTTCTGTAATTGCTATGATATTCCAGACACATGTTCTTAACCATGCTCTGAGTTCATCTGCCTTTCCCATTAGACCTCTTGCATTAAAGTAAATGCAATTTAACTTATCAGACCTACCTCGTTCACTGCTTGATTCTGTCTGCCCTGATTGTTGACTCGCTCCTTTTCCTAACTGTACCAGTCTCAGACTGATCTTTATTGCCACTATTTCCCTGGATCGCAACTCTCTCCACCAGTCCCCCCTCCCCGCCTCCCAAATAGTTTAAATCCTCCAGAGCAGTTCTCGCAAATCTCCTTGCCAGTATATTAGTCCCCTTCCAATTCAGGTACAATCTTTCCTTCTTGTACAGCTCACTTCTACCCCAGAAGAAATTCCAATGATCCAAAAATGTGAACCTTTCTCCCCTGTACCAGCTCCTCAGCCACGCATTCATCTGCTCTCTCCTCCTATTCCTATCCTCTCTAGCTCGTAGCACCCTGAGTTATCCAGATATTACTATCCTCAAGGACCTCATTTTTAAATTCCTGCCTAACTCTTTATATTCTTTCTTCAGAATCTCATCCTTTTCCTTTCCTATGTTATTAGCTCCAATGTGTACAATGACCTCCTGCTGATCCCCTGCCCTCTGCACCCTCTCTGAGATATCCTTGATCCTGGCACCAGGGAGGCAACACACCATTCTGATTTTTCACTGCTGGCCGCAGAAACATCTGTCTGTGCCTCTGACTAGAGAGTCCCCTATCATAATCAATCACTTGGAACCCGATGTACCCCTCATTATATTAGAGCCAGTCTCAATACCAGAAACTTGGCTGTTTGTGCTATATTCCCCTGAGAGTCCATCACCCCCTGCATTTTCCAAAACAAAATACTTGTTTGAAATGGGGATAACCACAGAAGATTCCTGAAATATCTGCCTCCCTCTCCTATTTTTCCTGGAGTTAAACCATCTACTTGACTGTATTTGCAGCTTTTCCCCTTCCTATAACTGCCATCCATCACACCCCGAGCTCCTGTAAATTCCTCATTGCCTCTAACTGCGGCTCCAACCAATCCATGCAATCTGATAGGATTCGCAACCAAAGACACTTCAACAAATTTTACGAAGACGAGCGTTTAAGTGCAGGGAGAGCTGAAATGTAATGAAGGAAGGAATATGTCTTGAAGAAAGAAGTGATGTGCACAAGAATTTGAGAATCAATATCATTAGTGATCAAAGATTAAAAAATGGATTCTTACAGAAGTAGGATTGTACTATTAATTGTAGCAGAGAGAGCAAAGAAAAATGTATTGACAGATTAGGGAGACAGATTGTTCTTCTAGGAGATTTTAATTATCTTCTCATTGATTTGGGCAAAGAGAAAAGAGAAAATTTTATTTCCATTATGTGTGGGATTCTTTCATTATGGTCGTATACAGTACCTACAAGGGAAGGGACATTGCTAAATGTGGTTAAAATAATTATATTGATCAGGTAGATGAAGTAAATATGAATGAGCGTCTTGAGTGCAGTGTCATAATTTGATAAGGTTTTGAGATAGAGGAGAGGCTGACTATATAGAAAATTTCAGCAAATCGAGAAAGGAATCAATTGTGAGCTAAAAATCGAAATTGTCACATAGGATTTAGATCAACATTGGGATAATTTTTTAAAGATAATTTCAACATAACAAAATAAAACAAAGCAGTAAAACTATTCTACTTCAATTTCAAGGTGGTCTGAATGGATGAAATACATAGAAATAAATTCAAACTGAAGAGGCCAGATGCTGTCTGTGTCACCAGACAATATGCATGTAATAAAGGATATATAATAAAGCAAGACAAATTGAAAAAGAGATTGCTGGAATCAGTATAAAGAGAGAATATCAAAAACATTAAAATAAAATATCAACATTTCTGTAAATGTATCTGTTCAAAAAAATCAAATGTGAGTGTGATTCTACAGGGGAGAGGTCACTAAATTAACAGAGAAAATTCGAAATTAGTCAGGATAATTACCAGATACTTTTCTTCAGTATTTATAGACATAGTTCTGGGAATAAGGTAAATTGTGAAATGGGTGGGTGACGTGAGATTTGCTGAAATATAATGGATAGACAGAAGTCAATAAGATATTTAAGCACAACATCAAAGGTACAAAACAAACACAGAAAATGCTGGATTAACTCAGCAGATCATACACCATCTGTACAGAGAGAAATTGAGTTATTATTCAAAACGAAGAGTTCCAAAGAATAGTCATGTTGAACTCACAACATTAATGTTCTGTCTCTCATCAGAGAGAAACGTTTCCATAACTGCTGAATTTCTCTACCATTTTCTGTGTTTGTTTCAGATTTCAAGCATTCACAGTATTTTGCTTTTAATAAAGGTCCAAAAACTAACCAAATATATTCTAGAATCCTGAGGGAAATAAGAGAAAGGAATGATGGCATTCAGCAATTATATTTTGGGGGTTTTGGTAAATGTGTACCAGAGCTCTGGAGAATGAACGGTACAATGCCCATTTTTAAAAGTGTCCACAGCCAGGATATTTCTGGCATCAGCAGGCCATTCATCCCCCTCCAGCATGCTTTGTCATTCAATAAGATCATGGCTGATCAACTCCACTTTCCTGTTTTCCTCTTACAACCCTGGAGTCTCTTGTGGATTTAAGATCTGTCTCATCTATCCTTGAATATATTGAATGACTTCCACCTTTGCTGTAGTTTGTGGCAGAGAATTCTAAACTCTGAAAGAAATAAATTCTCCTGATTTTCAGTTAAAAAGGGAAATCCATGAAGTAGGCCATTTGGCCCATCAAGCTTGATAATCCTCAACTCCACTTTCCTGCCTATGGCCTCCTTGATTCCTTGACTGACTAAAGTCTGTTTGTTCTCAGACATGAAGTTACTTATCAACCCAGCCTCCAACAGCCTTCTGTGGTAAAGAATTCCACACAATCTCTACTTTCTGAAAGAAAAAGATCCTCTTCATTTCATCTCTACAAAATATTCTTCGTAGGGTGGGTGTTGTGTAATGAGAAAAGAATAATTAGCAATCTAGTCATGCGAAGCTCCTTGGGGAAGAGTGACCAGGATATGATAGAATTCTTCATTAAGATGGAGAATGAGGTTGTTGTTTCTGAGACTATGATCCTAAATCTAAGTAAAGGAGGTAATGATGTTATGAACTACGAGCTAGCTTTGAAAATCTGAGGAATATTACTTACAGGGATAACAGTGGATGGCAATAATAGACATGTAAAGAGCGCATGGAGTAATAACTGCAACAATTGTTCGATTCTGCCTCGCACAAAAATAAAACAAGAAAGGGGGTCTGACCATAGTTCACAAAAGAAATTCGAGATAGTGGTAAAAACAGAAATTGCTGGAAAAGCTCATTTGTGGAGAGAAATCAAAGTTAATATTTCAGGTCTGAGGAAAGATCACTCAACCCAGGACGTTCACTCCAATTTCTCTCCACAGATGCTGCCAGACCTGTTGAGCTTTTCCAGCAATTTCTATTTTTGGCTCTGATTTACAGCATCCACTGTTCTTTCTGCTTTTAAAAAAAAAATAGAAATGATATTATATCCAAGGAAGGGGTATAAAAAGTGTTTTTTTAAAAAAGCAGCAGACATGAAGATTGAGAACACTTTAGACTTCAGGAAAAGGGGGCTATCAGGAGTTGTTAAGACAGGGAAGATAGAGTAAAAAAGCAAGCTTGTGAGGATCATACAAACGTGAGATGTGGGCATCGCTGGTTGCGACTGTATTTATTGCCCGTCCCTATTTGTCATTGAGAAAGTGGTGGTGAGTTGCTTTTTTGAACCGCTGCAGTCCATGTGCTCGAGGTAAACCCGCAGTACCATTAAAGAGGGAATTCCAGGATTTTAACTCAGCAAGTGAAGAAGCAATAATATATTTCCAAGTGAGGATGGTGAATGGCTTGGAGGGGAACTTGCAGGTAACATTCCCACGTATCTGTCACCTTTGTTCTTCTATTTGAAGTGATTATGGGTTTGGAAGGCGTGTGGAAAGTAGACATTGCAGGGGCATGGATTAGATGTTTGTCAATGTGATGTCAATCAAGTGGACTGTGATCTCCTGGATTATATCAAGTGTTTTGGAACTGCATCAATCAGGCAAGTGAAGAGTATTCCCTCACACTCCTGACTTGTGCCTTGTAAATTATGGACAGGCTTTGGGGAGTCAGGAGGTGAATTATTTACTACAGTATTCCTAGCCTCTGACCTGGTTTTGTAGCCACTGTGTTTATTTGGGGGTGAATCCAGTTCTGATCAAAGGCAAACTCCAGCATTTTCATAGTTGGGAATTCAGTGATAGTAGTGTCATCAAATGTCATGAGGTTATGGTTAGATTATTGGTGATGGTCATTGCCTGGCAATTGTGTAGCATGAATGTTATTTGTCACTTGTCAACTCAAGATTAAAGTGGTGCTGGAAAAGCACAGCAGGTCAGGCAGATTCCGAGGAGCCGGATGCTGCCTGACCTGCTGTGCTTTTCCAGCACCACTCTAATCTTGACTCTGATCTCCAGCATCTGTAGTCCTCACTTTCACCTACTTGTCAGCCCAAGCCTAGATATTGTCCAGATCTTGCTGCATTTGAACATGGGCTGCTTCAGTGTCTGAGGAGTCGCGAATGGTGCTGAACATTCTGCAATCATCTGCAAACATCCCCACTTCTGACCATATGATGGATGGAAGGTAATTGATGAATCAGCTGAAGATGCTTGGGCCTAGGTAACCATCCTGAGAATGTCCTGGTGCTAAGATGACTGACCTCCAACAACCATGACCATCTTTCTATGTGTCAAGTATGACTTCAAACAGAACTATGAAAACTTCTTTAGGAATATGAAGAGAAAAAAATTAGTGAAGACAAATGTAGGTCTCTTACAGTCATAAACAGGAGAAGCTTTAACGAGGAACAAAGAAATGACAGGCCAATTAAATACATGTTTTGATTCTGTGTTAGATGTGATTTACCTGGACTTTCAGAAGACTTTTGATAAGTCCCATATACAATATTAGCTTGCAAAATTAAAGCACATGGAACTGGGGACAGTGTGTTGGCTTCGATAGAAAACTGACCAGTAAACAGGAAACAAAGTGTAGGAATAAATGGATCTTTTTCCAACCGGCAGTTAGTGGGGTGCTGCAGGGATCTGGTAGACTCCAGCTAGTCACTATATATAAATGGTTTAGATGAGGTAACAGAATATGCTATCTTCAAGTTTGCAGATGACTTAAAGTTGGGGGCGGGGGGGTGAGTGAACTGTAAGGTGGATGCAGGAATGCTTCAGACAAGTTGAGTAATTGTGTAAATGCATGGCAGATACAGTATAATGTAAATAAATGTAAGGTTATCCTTATATTTGGTAAACAGGAAGGCAGATTATTATCCGAACAACAATAATTTGGGCAAGGGTGATGTGCAAATAGAGTTTGTGACCCTTGCACACAGGTTGCTGAAAGTAAGCATGCAGGTGCAGCAGGTGATGAAGGAAACAACAGATATATTGGCCTTCATAATGAGAGGATTTATGTACAGGAACAGAATGTCTTGCAGCAATTGTACAGGACCTTGCTAAGACCACACCTGGAATATTGCAGCTTCGGTCTTCTTGTCTGAGAAAGGATGAAGGGAATGCAATATATTCACTGAAGTTTAGTAGAATAAAGGAACCCCATAGAAATCTGTAAATCTCTATCAGGACTAGACAGTGTAAATGTAGGAAGGATGTTCCTGATGACCAGAGAGTCCAGAACCAGGGCTCACCGTCTAAGGATGTACAATAGGCCATATTTCAATGAGAAATTTCTTTACCCAGAGAGTGGAGAGGTTGTGGAATTCACTGCCAGGGAAACCAGGTGAGGGCAAAACATTGAATGTTTTCAAGAAGGAGTTAGAAACGTAGAAGTAGGATTACACCATTTGGCCTTTGAGCCTGATCCACCATTCATAGAGTCATAAAGATGTATAGCATAGAAATAGACCCTTTGGTCCAACCCGTCCATGCTGACCAGATATCCCAACCCAATCTAGTCCCACCTACCAGCACCCGGCCCATATCCCTCCAAACCCTTCCTATTCATATACCCATCCAAATGCCTCTTAAATATTGCAATTGTACCAGCCTCCATCACTTCCTCTGGAAGCTCATTCCATACACGTACCACCCTCTGTGTGAAAATGTTGCCCCTTAGGTCTCTTTTCTATCTTTCCCCTCTCACCCTAAACCTATGCCCTCTAGTTCTATTTATCCTATCCATGCCCCTCATAATTTTGTAAACCTCTATAAGGCCACCCCTCAGCCTCCGACACTCCAGGGGAAACAGCCCCAGCCTGTTCAGCCTCTCCCTATAGCTCAAATCCTCCAACCCTGGCAATATCCTTGTAAATCTTTTCTGAACCTTTTCAAGTTTCATAACATCTTTCCGATAGGAAGGAGATCAGAATTGCACACAAAATTGCACAGTGACCTAACCAATGTCCTGTACAGCTGCAACATGACCTCTCAACTCCTGCACTCATTACTCTGACCAATAAAGGAAAGCATACCAAACACCTTCTTCACTATCCTATCTACCTGTGACTCAACTTTCAAGGAGCTATGAACTTGCACTCCAAGGTTTCTTTGTTCAGCAACACTTCCTAGGACCTTACCATTAAGTGTATAAGTCCTGCTAAGATTTGCTTTCCCAAAATGATCATGGCTGATTATCCAACTCAGCACCCTGTTCCTGCTTTCTCCACATGCCCTTAGATCCCTTTAACTCTAAGAACTACGTCTACATCGTACTTGAAAGTTTTTAATGCTTTTGCCTCAACAGATATAGTTTTATAACCAATGAGGAAAAAGGAGTTGAGGGCAGCTTCTCCTAGTGATTAGAAATAAAGAATAATGCCCCAAGAGGTTTTGTTTCAAGAAAATGATTCCATTCACTGTGTGTATCAATAATTTATATACAAAGCTCAGATGAGAGTTATTGAGTCACAGAGTCATACATCACAGAAACAGACCCTTTTGTCCAACTCCTTCAGGCTGACCAAATATCCCAATCTGACATTGACCCATTTGCCAGCATTTGACCCATATCCCTCTAATTCCTTTCTATTCATATACCAATCCAAATGCATTTTAAATGTGGTAATTGTACCTGCCTCCACCACTCCCTCTGGCAGCTCGTTCCATCCATGCACCACCCTCTGCGTGAAAAGGTTACCCTTCAGATCTTTCCTCTCTGACCTTAAACCTGTATCCTCTAGTTTGATGATACTAAAATAGCAAGCACAGTCAAAATTTCTGTATATCAAAGAAAGCTTTGAGGGGATAATGCTCTCATAAAAATATGGGCAAGTTAGCAGCAGATGGAATTCAGTGTCAGTAACTTTGAGGTGATACATTATGGTGCAACAATTAAAAGTAACAAGTATGCTTCTTGGAAAGCAGGATGAAATGGAACAGGGAATAAGGTTGTACTTCTTTAAAACCTAAGAGATCTGTCCTGGCACAGCAATGAAATGTAAGTGCTGTATAGTTTTGCTGTCTCTAATCCAGAGATTTCAGACAACCAATGGTTCCTACCACAGCCTAGTTGAAATCAGCTAATGTAGCAGAATGAGCTGCAAATCAAAACCTGTGTTTTTCTGATCTAGATAATGGATCCAGATATTGATAATAAACACAGGAGGCCATCAGTTAGCTCTTTCAATACCTTGAACTTGTACTGAATAACAATGAAGGAAGATTGAAGGAAATTAAGGGGAAATCAATCGATGTAAAGACTCCATTAGTGATCTTCTTTCCACTTGTTTGGCGTATCCTGAAAGCTCTGATCTAAAGTACTCTAGGTATATTACTATCTAAGTAGCTTCACAAGGCAACAGAGAACCTTTTGAACTAAAGGGGTAATTTGCAGACTGCTTTTAGCAGCTAAGTGGATGCTGAACCTGTGTGCTGTGGTAATAAATCACACAGCAACTTAGAGAAGCTGCTCCTTGCTCTTTTCAATGCCATCAGCATAAGTAACATGAATCAACAGCTGAAAGCATCTATGTATTCAACTATTTTGGTATCATATTTCATGTTTGGTTCATTTCTGTCTATTGATAAGCATCATAAAAACTTGATTCCATGAAGACAGTCATTGCATTTTAAACAGAAAGAAATCAACTGTTCATCGTCAAATAAATTGCATGTATCTTACTATCAATATCAACATTTTTATGACATTATCTGCTTGAGGTGCTACCTTGAATGAATCATAGCTCTAAATATTAGGTTCTAAAGAGGCACAGTCTCAACCACTGCAGAAGACAAAATGCAATCAACTGTTTGTCATTTCTTTCACGATGGTGTCTCAAATATCTGATAGGATATTGACTTCGCAGAAGGAGGTTTCTTTTTCCTATTCATGTTCAGCAAACAGAGAGAAAAGATTGTCTTGCTGATCAATTTTCAAGAACTTTGTAAAGCAATTCTAGGAGCTCTGACAGCTGGATGTGCAGCTTGAGAGATGCAATAGGAATGAAAGGGGAGAAACGTTCATTGAGATCACCTGATTTAGTATGTCTATTTGTGCAGTCTATTCATAATTTTAAAGACTTCCACCAAGTTATCTGTTTTCAGTTTACTGAAGGAGTATCTCCAACCTGTTCAATTTTTAAGAAAATAAGTTATCTCTCAGTTCTGGTATGATTCTAAGTCCTATTTACACATTTTCTCATGCTTGTGTTGGGTTTTATAGTGTGAAGATCTGTGTGCAGTTCTCTAAATATGGCTTGGCATTTATATCTAAGTTATATATTTTTCACCCCAAACAGTTTCTTATTTCAAATACATTGGTGATAATTCTGCTTATTCGTATAAAGTGCTTAAATTCCCGTTTTTAAAGCTTAAAGGAAGGCAAGAAGGAAGGATACTTTAGTGCTGGGGCCTTAATGTTTTACGACCTATATGAAGGGATTTTGATGAAGGGACAAAAGTAATGCTTGCTAAATGACACAAAAAAGGTAGGAAAGTGGATGTAGGTTTGCTCGCTGAGCTGGAAGGCTTGCTTTCAGATATTTCATCACCATACTAGGTAACATCATCAGTAAGCCTCTGGATGAAGCCGGAGGTAGGAAAATAACTAGCAAAGAGGACATAAGGAAATTGCAAAGTAGTATAGATAAGTTTGAGTCGATAAAGATCTGTAGTATAATGTCAGAAAATGTATACAGTATAGATCTTATAGCTATTGAAATCAGTTTAAAAAAGATTTGCTAGTTAGTAATGGAATGTCCAGTTTGTCTCATCAGGATAGATTAGAGTGTCAAGGCTCATACCTGCTGGGGTTTAGAAGGTTTAAGAATTGCAGTATTGAAACATATATAAAGTATTGAGGGGCCTGACAGAATGGACACAGAAAGGATGCTTTCTCTTATGGGGAGGCTTAAAGATGAAGTCAGTCATGACAGATAAGAAAAAAAAATTAGGGTGATGAGTCTTTCGATCTCTTGTCCACAAATGGCAGTGGAAACAGGGTGCTTGAATATATTTTAGCAAGAGGTAAATCAATTCTTGATAAGCAAGGTGTTGACACTTTATCAGGCACATGTGGAAGTGTGGAATACAATAACCACATCTGATTAGCCATGATGGTTTTGAATGGTGGCACAGACTTGCAACCCACTCTTCTTTCTCTGTTCATATTCTCACTGTCGTGCTTTCAGCACGATTAAAAATCTTATCACACTACTTTAAAGAAGCAAAAGGAGAGGACAGTGGCTCAGTGGTTAGCATGCTGCCTCACATCATCAGGGAACAGGTTCGACCTCACCCTTGAGTGACTGTCTGTGTGGAGTTTGCACATTCCCCAAGTGTCTGCGTTGGTTTCCTCTGGGTGTTTTAATTTTCTCCCACAGCCCAAAGATGTGCAGGTTAAGTGGATCGGCTGTGCTAAATTGCCCTGTAGTATTCAGGGATGTGCAGATTAGGTGGTTTACCCAGGGAAATGCAGGGTTACAGGGATAGGGTGGGCAAATGGGTGTGGGTGGGATGCTCTTTGGAGGATTAGTATGGACTCGATGGGCCAAAAGGCTGACTTTAACTTGGTTGGGATTCTATTTAAAAAAGAGATGGGAAATATCTCTGATGTTCTGACCAATATTTGCCAATAAACATCAAAATGAAACAGATAATTCCTCTCTGTGGGAGCTTGCTGTCGAAAATTAGCTGTGCTGTTCCCTCGATGGCAACAGTGACTATACTTCAGAAGGTCTTTTTTTGGCTGTAAAGTGCTTTGAAATGTTCAGTGGTTGTGAAAAAAAGATTTTTATATCCAAGTCCTACTTCAGCCATAAAGAAAGATGTGGGTGAATCGCAAGTATTGTAACATGTTGAGTACCTTGCTGTGATTAATTTTCATGACAAACTAGCCAAATTGAAAAACTAGTTGCACAAGCAGGATAACAATTCGCTCTCCTATTTTGTACAAGATGCATTCAGCCTGCAATCCAAATCAATCCACATCATCATTTTTGTTTTATGATTTTTGTGATGTACACTCAGAGAATAAATGGGGACAGCCGAAGAATCATGAAAATAAAGTTGCTCAATTAGAAACCCAGCCAAGTATCCTGTGATTATCATTGCTTCTGTTAGCATGTATCAGTGTTTCTTTAGTATTTTACCAAATAAAGTCTTTTTTTACATGACAAACATAATTTACCATTAACTGCATTTTGTTTCCTAACTAGGGTCTTCAAGGTCTCCCAAGATTTTCATGGGAGTATTTCAGCTGTATAAATTGAAACTGTTTTTATGTTTCTGGATTTGTAAATTGTTTATAAAAGTTGAAGAAAATCTGAATGCATTTTTACAATGATGGTTTCACTTGTTCCCTTCTCAAAAGATGCCAACAAAGTCTCAGAATGGTTAGTGCTCACAAATGATTCGCAAAATGTACGTTTGGGGTAATTTTATAAACCTGCATTACCAATCAAATAATCTTGGAAGGCAAGCAGCACAATGTTTATGCACATATCACCAACAACCCCATTAAAAATAACATTCCTTGCCTCTTTTTGTGTGTGTTGTGAAGTTAATCTCCTTTTATCTCTTCAACATATTTTCGAAATCATTTCTTGCTGAGAATAGCATTTGACCATTAATTACTGAAAAATATATTTCTAGTGAAAAATTGATCTCCTTGGAGTGAACAATATGAGCATTATTCTCCAAATTGTATCTTTTTGATGCCCAGAATCCTTATCAAATAGTTCAGTTATATTGTCAGAAAATTATTGTTGGAGAAAAAAGTATGTTTGCTCAGCCCACCTTCAACTACTCTGCAGAGGTTGTGTTGATTTCTTTCAACCAGGGAATACTGTAGTCTGCCACCTACAAATTCCTGATGATGTTTATCCTGAAAAAGTAGCACACAGATTGTGCAGATAGCATCCCACTGCACTACCAATGGGCAATTGACACAATCTGCATATTGCCACTTGAACTGGTGCTGTTTGAGCAAATTGTTCTCCCAGTGGACCAGAAAAACATTACCTTTCATAATGGTAACACAAAATGTTCCCATTTCTCATGTTATTCATCTTATGGTTTGGCTGAGTGTCGTTGCCAATTTTGTGCTAGTTTATCAGTAAAATATGAGCAACCTGTAACACTGACCATTCATAAATGGATTCAGGTGATCAAAAAGCCTCCCTACAATCAATTGAAGTCAAATATCATTTATCACCAGGTTATAGTCTGACAGATTTACTTAAAATCACCAAGCTTTCGGAGCATTGCTCCTATGTTGGGTGACATCACAAATCTATTGCACTATAATCTGGTGTCATGTCACTTTTGACTTTGTCCACCACAGTCCAACAACAGCACCTCCACATCACAATTGAATGAAAGGACCTTTGTCCAATCAGCCTATGTTGAATTAAAATCCAGATGACAAGGTATAATGGATTACACTGTTTCATCACCCACTCTCCTTTTTCATTTTATAATGGAGTCCTAGATGCATGATATCTAATTTCAGCATTTGTAAACATATGCAGATACACTTTTCAAATTCAATGAATCTCTGCAAATCTAAAAGTATTTCAAAATCCCACCTGACTATTTCCGGTGTGGAAATAAAATTATCCTACCAAAAGTATGATGACTAATAAATTAATTAAATTTTGGAATAAAATCTCTGTGATTCTGTTGATGTAGTGATATTGTTTGCAATGATATATGATGTCTATGACTTAACTTGTCATATTCTATTTGCAAGCAAACAGAAGTAAACATTGACAGTCATTCATATTCCTCAATGCACAGCCTGCGTAGCGAGATAATAAAGGCTCTTTGCTTCTTTGAGATGTATTTGCCCAAGAGCTCATCTGACCTTTGCTGCCTAGTTGTGATAATCTTCTGCCACAAGCAATAAAAATACATAATACAAAGCCAAATATGAAACTCAAAATATAGACCCCTGCACAGTGAGTGACACAAGTTATTGGCAAACTTGCTGCTCATGACAAAAATGACAATATTTTAACGACAGATAGATAGGAGATATTCATATAAAGGGTTCTGAAGAAGAGTCATACTGGGACTTGAAATGTTTTTCTGTTTTTCTCTCTCCACAAGTGCTGCCAGACCAAGTTCTGTTTTTGTGTCAGATTTCCAGCATCTTCAGTGTTTTGCTTTTATAGAAAGGAATCCTAATTCAAGAAGCCCCTGTGTTTGTGATATATCATAATACGGATAAGTTTTAGTTGTAACTCATTGGGTCAAAATTGTTTTATCTTTGTAGGAGGCTGTCGCCAGGAAATAAATGCAAATCAATATCCAGTATAACATATGGTGATCAAAGGTCAAATCTGAATGCTGATGTAAGTATCATTTGTTAAGACCTCTTGCCTATCTTTGACGTGGCTAATTAAAGCAGCAGGATGTGACTGTTTTTAAAAATGCATCCTTCTTCTTTGAGAACAATGCCTTCCAAACTATTTTCCTACATAATCAAATTTTAACACTTAAATTAAATTTGACCTCAGATGCCAATAAAAACAGAATAGCAATAAAACAGCCTCGTAACATTGAGTACATAATCATTAAAGATCACATCGTATAGATCAATGCATACAGATATATATTAAAGTCGGTGCTTTTAAAGAATTTTGTAAAAATGTTATTTTATGGGTTTAGGTTGCATTCAAGTTTGCCATACCAATGAAGTCCATCTCTACGCCCTTCCTATGCACACACAGATATACACACAGATATACATTCACATGAATACAGGACACACACATGTACATGCCCAATATGCACACACAAACCAAGCCTGCCTGCATTCATCAATCCCATGACCTGCATATTGTCTATGAAGAAATTCATATTTTCCTAATAATGTTTTAAATCAAAACTTGCTATTCTTGTTGAATTTACTCTGGAGCAGGAGAGTCGACGTTTCGAGCATGAGCTCTTCATCAGGAATGTGGGAGTGGCCCAAGAGGGCTGAGAAATAAATGGGAGGGGGATTGGGTTTGGGGGGAAGGTAGCTGGGAATGCAATAGGTAGATGAAAGTGGGGGTGAAGGTGATGGTTGGAGAGGAGGGTGGAGCAGAAAAGTAGGAAGGAAGATGCACAGGTAGGACAGTTCAAGTGGGTGGTGCCAAGTTGGAAGGCTGGAAGGCTTATTTGGGATAAGGCGCAAGGAGGGGAAATGAGGAAACTGGTGAAATCCACATTGATCCCGTGTGGTTGGAGGGTCCCAAGGCAGAAAATGAGGTGTTCTTCCCCCAGGCGGCGGGTAGTTAGAGTTTGGCGGTGGAGGGGGCCCAGGACTTGCATGTTCTTGGCGGAGTGGGAGGGGGAGGGAGACCATTCCCTTCGCAACTCCCTTGTTAGGTCCACGCCTCCCACCAAACCACACTCCACTCCTGGCGCCTTCCCCTTCCACAGCAAGAAGTGCAAACCTACATTAACTTACAGAACATTTCAGAGAACATCTTTGGGACACATGCACCAAACAACCCCACTGCCCTGTGGCTGAATACTTTAACTCCTCCTCCCACTCTGCCAAGGACATTCAAATCCTGGGCCTCCTTCACCGCCAAACTCTCGCCACCTGAAGTCTGGAGGAAGGACGTCTCTTTTTTGGCCTTGGGACACTCCAACCACACAGAATCAATGTGGATTTCACCAGTTTCTTCAGTCCCTTCCCCCCACCTTATCCCAGGTCTAAACTTCCAACTTGGCACCACCCTCTTGACCTGTCCTACCTGTTCATCTCCCTTCCCACCTCTCTGCTCTATCCTCCTGTCTGATCTATCACCATCACTCCCATCTTCATCTAATGCAGCCCCACCCCCTCCCATTATCTCTCAGCCTCCTTGGGCCACTCCCACATTCCTGATGAAGAGCTCATGCTCGAAACGTCAACTCTCCTGCTCCTCGGATGCTGCCTGACTGGCTGTGCTATTCCAGCACCACACTCTTCAATTAAGCAGCGCTTTAAAGATCTCCATTGGAAGAGCAACTGAAGTTAGGTAATTAAGTAAAACAACATAAACTGGGTCTTCTGCAACTGGGGTCAGCTAACTCTTTAATTTCAGAAGCATATAATTAAAAGTCTCTCAGAGTGTTTTGGCACTGTCGTAGTGTGTGTCTTCTGGGCTAGTCATCTGGGTTCAAGTTGCACATGCCCTGGAGGTGTGTCAGAACATGTCCAAACAGGTTGATGAGAATAAATACGAATAAACGCATTTCAATGCCATTAGCACTTAGTTTTTTGATATATTTTATTCAGGGTCTGATTAGTTTCTGATGCCTTAGTCAATGCCAATCGTCTGTCCAGTTTCATTTTTCTCTTTTTTGGCGTTTTGTTGGTTGATACAATGGCTTGTTTGGTCAGTTCAAAGGGCAGTTACGACTCAACCATATTCCTTTAGGGGTGGAGCCACATGTAGATCAAACAAGCAGTTTTTCTTCCCTAAAGGACACAAGTTATAGAATCCCTACAGTGTGGAAGCAAGCCATTCATCCCATCAATCCCCTGTGAAAAGCATCCTACCCAGATCCACCCTCCTACCCTATCCCTGGAACCCTGCATTTTCTATGGCTAATTTACATAGCGTGCAATTCGGTGGATACGATGGAGCAATTTAGCATGACCAACCTGCACATCTTTAGACTATGGGAGGAAACCAGAGCACCCACAGGAAACCCGCGCAGACATAGGAAGAATGTGCAAACTCGATGAGTCGCCTAAGGCTGGAATCGAACCCAGGTCCCTGGTGCTGTGAGATAGCAGTGCTAACCACTGAGCCACCATGCTGCTTCTCATCAACTAGAGAGATTTTTACAAAAATTAACAAAACTCATCATTAGACTTTTAATTCCATTTTTTTAATGAATCAATTTCCATACTTGCCTTGGTGTGTTTCAAATCTGGATAACTGTGAAGGAGACAAGAAAACAGGACAAACATAGCTGAGCATTGAATGTACCACTGTTAGAGAGAAGAAGGTTGAGAGATGGCTTAATTAAGACATGTAAGATAATCAGAGGGTTAGATAGGTTGGACAGTGAGAGCCTTTTTCCTCAGATAGTGATAGATAGCATGAGGGGACATAGCTTTAAATTGAGAGGTGATAGATATAGGACAGATGTCAGAGGTAGTTTCTTTACTCAGAGAGTAGCATGGACTGCACTGCCTGCAAAACCAGTAGACTCGCCAACTTTGCGAAACTGAGGACTGCAGATGCTGGAGATCAGAGTCGAGAGTATGGTGCTGGAAAAGCACAGCAGGTCAGGCAGCATCTGAGGAGCAGGAAAATTCACATTTCGCGCAAAAGTCCTTCATCAGGAATGGGTCTGAGAGCCTCGAGGGTGGAGAGATAAATGGGAGGGGATTGGAGTTGGGAGGAAGGTAGCTGAGAGTGCAATAGGTGGATGGAGGTGGGGGTGAAGGTGATAGGTTGGAGAGGAAGGTGGAGCAGATAGATGGGAAGGAAGATTGACAGGTGGGACAAGTTATGAGGGCAGTGCTGCGCTGAAAGTTTAAATCTGGGATAAGATGGAGGGAGGGGAAATGAGGAACTGGTGAAATCCATATTGATGCCGTGGGGTTGGAGAGTCCCGAGGCAGAAGATGAGGTGTTCTTCCTCCAGGCGTCGGATGGTGAGGAAGTGGCAATGGAGGAGACCCAGGACTTGCATGTCCTTGGCGGAGTGGCAGGGAGAGTTGAAGTGTTCGGCCACAGCTACCTGGATTGCACTTGGAGTGGGTGTCCTGGAGATGTTCTCTGAAGCACTCTGTGAGTAGATATCCTATCTCCCCAGTGTAGAAGAGAATGCATCGGGAGCAACGGATAGAGTAAATGAAATGTGGAAGTGTAGATGAAACTTTGATAGATGTGCAAGGCTCCTTTGGGGCCTTGGATGGAGGTGAGGGAGGAGGTGTGGGCGCAGGTTTTGCAATTCCTGTGATGGTAGGGAAGGGTGCCAGGATGGGAGGGTGGGTTGTTGGGGGCATGGATCTGACCAGGTAGTCACAGAGGGAATGGTCTTTACAGAAAGCGGATAGGGATTGGGAAAGAAATATATCTCTGGTGGTGGGGTCCATTTGTAGGTGGCGGAAATGGCAGAGGATGATGCGATGTATATGGAAGTTGATGGGGTGGAAGGTAAGAACCAGGAAGGTTCTGTCCTTGTTGCGGTTAGAGGAGTGGGGTTCAAGGGCAGCGGTGCAGGAAGTGGATGAGATGCATTGGAGGGCATTATCAACCACATCGGAGGGGAAATTGCGGCCTTTGAAGAATGAGGCCATCTGGTGTGTTCTGTGGTGAAACTGGTCCTCCTGGGAGCAGATGCAGCAGAGATAGATGAATTTGGAATAAGGGATAGCATTTTTACAAGAGGCAGATTGGGAGGAAGTAAAATCTAGGTAGCTGTGGGTTTGTAGAAAATGTCAGTGCTAAGTCAGTCACCATTGATGGAGATGGAGAGGTCCAGGAAGGGGAGGGAGGTGTCAGAGATGGTCCAGGTGAATTTAAGGTCACGGTGGAATGTGTTCATGAAACAACTTTTCGGGCATTTAAATGATTATTGGATAGGCATATCAATGGAAATGGAATAGTTGATCCAACAGGTCAGCACAATATTGAGGGCTGAAGGGCCTGTACTGTGCTAATATGTTTTATGTTCTATGAATAGGGAATGAAGTCAAGAGACGTTGTTAAGGGAACGCTGTCTGATTGGCCCCAGTATTCACAATGAGATAGATGATCTAAACAGGCAAATAGATTTAAATGGTTAGGATGTAATTGCCATTCCAGAAACATGACTGTCTGGTGGTGAGGACGGGGAACTGAATATTCAACAAAATTCAATATTTAGGAAGGACAGGCGTGAAGGAAAAGGAGGTGGAATTGTTCTAACAACACAAAATGGAATCAGAACATCAGTAAGAGGGGGACCTCAGATCAGAAGAACAATGTGGGTAATTTATTTGGGTCAAATGCAGAAACAGCAAAAGGCAGCAGCCCTTGGATGGAGTTATTTGTAGATCACAAAGTAGTGGTGACAGTGTAGGAATGGTATAAATTAAGAGATATGAAATATTTGTCACATTGACAAGACAGTAATCATGAATGATATCAATCTGCATTTAGACTGGGTAAACCAACTAAAGCTGGAAAGGATAAGTTTTCAGAGTGTCTTCAGGATGATTTTGTAGACCAGGATATTGAAGAGCCAGCTAGAGATTGTGCTGTTTTGGATCACATATTACCTAATGTAAAAAGGTTGTTCAATAACCTTGTAAAAGAATCTTTCGGGATGTATGGACACAATATGATAGAAGCTTTACCTAATGTTTATATCCCAAGATCCACTGCATTCTGGGGTACTGAATTCCATTGAGTCATGACCCCTTGAGAGAAGTAATTTCTCCTTATCTCTGTTTTATATCTACTGCACTTATGCTAAATCTATTACCTCCTCATTCTAGATCACCTCATCAGAGGAAACATCCTCTTTGTCTACATTGTCAATGCTCTCTAGCATCTCATATACCTCAATTTGATCTCATTCTTCTAAATTCTAGAGAATAGGCCAAAACTTCTCAATCTCTCTTCATAAGACAAATCCCTCATCTCTGGAATCGATCTATTGAACCTCCTCTGAACTGCCTCCAATACAACTACATCGCCCCTGATGTAAGGGGAACAAAATTCTATGTAATATTCCAGGTGTAGTTTCACTAATGCCTTGCACAGTTGCAGCAATACTTCCCCACATTTATGTTTTATTCCTTTAGCAATAAATGAGAAAATACCATTTAGCTTCACTACGTGAAAACCAGCATTCTGTCGTTCATAAATAAGGACACCCAGATCCTTTTGCAGTGAATTTTCTCTCCATTTAGATAATAAACTGCATTTCTATTCTGCCGACCAAGATGGATAACCTCACATTTATCCATGTTGAACTTCATCTGCCAAGTTTTGGCGCATTTGACCTAACCTATCCATATGGAAGCCCTACAGTGCAGATAGTGGCCATTCAGCCCATCAAATCGGCACTTAACCTCTGAATAGTACCCCAACCACACCTGCCCATTCCAGAATGATAAAGATTCAGGGCTAGGACAGATTTGTTTTCACTTGAATGTTGGAGGCTGAAGGGCAATCTGTTAGAGAATTACAAAATTATGAGAGGCATGGATAGAATGTATAGTCGGACTCTGTCAATTACTAGGGGACACTTATTTAAGGTAAAAGGGGGTAAGCTTAAAGGAAAAGTGAGAGGCAAGTTTTTTTTTACACAGAGGGTGGTAAGTGTCTGGTATGTGCTGCAAGAGGAAGTGGTGGAGGCGAATAGAATAACAATGTTTAAGATGCATATTGACATGATACATGAATAGGCAGGGAATAGAGGGATCTGGACTTAGTAGAGGCAAAAGGTTTTTAGTTTAGAAAGGCATCATGTGTCGGCACAGAATTGGTTGGCTGAAGGGTTTGCTCCTGTGCTGTAATCTTCTTTGTTCTTTGGTCTTTATTCGAGGAGACCATTAGAGGAAGTTGGGCCAGGAGGGTGAGTGGAGAGGAAGGATGTAACTAATTGGATAGCCTTGATGTTAGTGCCAATGGACTTCTCAGACTTATGGTGGAGGGATTAATGAAGACAGTTTCAACAACTACACTAACTTGCAGTTATCACGTGTAAGCAATCCGATTGCGATCCAAAGACTTTGCACAGAGGTTGATGCCTCCCTTTTGGAAGCTATGCAGTGGGAAGATGGGTTGCGTGTCTGTAAAATTAATCGTGTGAGCTTCCTGTTTGATACTGATGATGTAGAAGTGCCTATGTTGGACTAGGGTGGACAAAGTCAGCAGCCATATGACACCAGGTTATAGTCCAACAGGTTTATTTGAAATCCCAAGCTTTTGGAGCATTGCCCCTTCGTCGGGTGAAGTGATGAAGGAGCAGTGCTGATTTAGGAGCAGCGCTCTGAAAGATTGTGACTTCAAATGAATCTGTTGGACTATAACCTGGTGTCATGTAACTATAATCTGGTGTCAAGCATCCCTGACTGAAGCCAGGTCAAGACGTCCAAATTATTGATGACTTCAGAGGTGCTTTCTACCTGGTCACTCATTTTGCAGATGACAACAGGAGGGCAGACATATGAAGTAAACCTGCTCCATCATTGGTTTCCTCTCCACATTGAGCATTCACCCTGTCTGCACCATGATCCTCCGTACCTACCTTTGTCCTTTGCTCCCAACATTTCGATTTTTACAACGAGGTGCAATCCCAGCAGGGATCACTGCTCATGGTGGCACGCATGGGACGAGAGAAATTGACTGGCAGCTCTCATGGGGCTGGGTTTCTTTTGGAGTGAGGAGCAGAAGTCCCACCTCCAGTCAGTCACGAATGGAGCAGTAAATACTGTGAAGCTGCTGAAATCTTCACCAACATTTTCAGCATCATGCCGGCAAACTCCTTTGTATAAAAAATCCTGCACATTAGGACAAGGGTCTAAATGCTTTGTCGATGCAAAGCATCATATTTGGATAAGCCCCTTCAACTTCAGTACCGTTTGCAGCAGTTGAGAGTTTGTGTGCCCAGGTTCCATTGGGGAAGCCTTAGTTGGCTGCCTTCAGGATAGAAAGTTTCCTGATAGATATTTACTCATCAACCTATACAGAGATGTTATGGCACACTTCTGGAATGGGTGGGATTTGAACCTGCATCTCTAGGTTTCGAGGTAGGAACATTACCACTGTGCCCTAAAGAAAGTAATCTAATATTCCTGATGGATTGATATTCCAAGTCAAAAAGTGTAGTGCTGGAAAAGCACAGCTGGACAGGCAGCATCCGAGGAGCAGGCAAGGGCTACACCTCCTCCCACCCTATTACCTGTAAAAACATTATCCCTTACCTTCAATTCCTCTGTCTCACCCGCATCTGCTCCCAGGAGGACCAATTCCTTCAAAGAATATCCCAACTGGCCTCCTTCTTCAATGACTGCAAATTCCCCTCCCACATGGTCAATGATGTCCTCCAGCACATTTCTTTCACTTCCTGCACCTCCGCCCTTGAACCCCATCCCTCCAATCTCAACAAGGACAGAACCTCCCTGGTCTTCACCTTCCACCACACCAACCTCTAGATACATCACATCATCCTCTGCCATTTCTGCCACCTACAAACAGATCCCACCACCAGAGATATATATTCCCTGTCCACCCTATCTTTGTTCTGCAGAGACCATTCCCTCCGCGATCCCCTTGTTAGGTCCATGCACCCCACCAATCCATTTTCCACTCATGGCAACTATCCATGCCACTGCAAGAGGTGTAAAACCTGCGCCCACACTTCCCCCCTCACCTCCATTCTAGGCCCCAAAGGATCCTTCCACATCCGGCAGAGATTTTCCTGCACCTCCACTCATGTTATCTACTATGTCCACTGTTCCCGATATGGTCTCCTCTATGTTGGGGAGACAGGATGCCAGCTTGCAGAACGCTTCAGACAAATGCTCCAGGACACACACTCCAAACAACCCCAGCGTCCTGTGGCCGACCACTTCAACTCCCCCCCCCCCCCCCCACTCCATCAAGGCATGCAAGTCCTGGGCCTCCTCCACTGCCAAATTCTCGCCACCGGATGCCTGGAGGAAGAATGCCTCATCTTCCATCTTGGGACCCTCTAACCACATGGGATTGATGTTGATTTCACCAGTTTTGTCATCTCCCCTCCCCCCACCTTTTCCCAGATCCAACTCTCCAACTCTGCACCACCCTCCTGAACGGTCCTACCAATCCATCTTCCCACCTATCCACTCCAGCCTCTGCTCTGAGCTATCATCACCACCCCCCATCTTCATCTACCTATCGCATTCCCAGCTTCTCCCCAGCCCCACCCTCTCCCATTTATCTCTCAGCCCCTTTGGGCCTCCCCCACATTCCTGATGAAGCACTTATGCATGATGCGTCAACTCTCTAATCGTCGGATGCTGCCCGATTGGCTCTGCTTTTTGACTCTGATCGCCAGCATCTGCAGTCCTCACTTCCTCCGGATTGATATCCCAAACCTGCTTTACCCTCCAACTTTATACCGTGCTTCAAGGCAATTTAGGGCCTACTTGTTTCTATTAATATTTTTGTTTGAACACTCAGGTAAGAGACTTCCCTAAGTACTGTTTTAAAGTAATTACTTAGATGGTACATGTGAAAGTCCTCTTTAAAGAACACTTTTAAATCAAATAGGTTGTCAGTTTTGTTAAAATGCCAAATATTGGTCTGCCTTGATGTGGTGTTACCATTGACTGTGCCATTGATTGTCAGCAGATAGATAATTATTCCAGTGACCCATTTCAGCTGTCTATGTTGTTTCCAATTCATAACGCTGGGTTCACACTTCTTCAAGGCAGTTCTCCTGCACAGTGTGCACCTACACTCAATCTTTAAAACAAGCAGGGTTTCCAATAATAATACCTTTAAAAAGTCAATCACAGTTCTTTCCATCACTTGAAATAAAGTAAAAGATTTTCATGGAGAAAGTGAGGACTGCAGATGCTGGAGATCAGAGCTGAAAATGTGTTGCTGGAAAAGTGCAGCAGGTTGATTCCTGAAGAAGGGCTCATGCCCGAAGCGTCGATTCTCCTGTTCCTTGGATGCTGCCTGACCTGCTGCGCTTTTCCAGCAACACATTTTCAGCAGTAAAGGATTTTCATGCTGGGTATAGGCTTACTGTATTTCTAAGCCCATAAATTGCTGACTGCTTTGAGGCTCAACATTGGCTCTTATTGTTGATCTTGGCTCCAGACTCTGATCACTTCCCTATAATCCTTCCTGGAATATGAGCAAGTATGGATGTTTCATAAGGGCCAGGCAGAAAGGTTGCTATGGTGCCTTCCATGCTCAATACACAGGTCACAATCACTGTCTAAGTTTCCATACGAAAAATATTCACAGGGGGGGTCATAACTGCCTGTGGAAGTACAGCCAAGCAAGTACCTGTACTTTCTGAAGAGGGAGAAAATTGAAAGTGAAAATGGCATCCCTGAAGATAAAACATGCTGTTTAAATGTCATTGGCTTGCATCAGACTACCAAAATAAAATCTATTCAACCTTACATTTAATCAATATCTACAGGAGACAAATAACCCTAATTACAACTGGCAGGGTGCATGGAAAAAATATGTCTTAGTTAAGACTTGTTATGTTCACAAGACAAATGTTTCTTTCTGTATGAATAGTGTCCTGGGACTTGTCCAGTTTTATTCAATAAAATTGTGATTAGTCATGTTATTCCATGGTGTTTGTTTTCTTGACAGATCTCAGTGTGAAACGTGCAATGTATTGACTGTTTGCCAAAGCAGTGCTGTTCTCTTGTGCTTTCTTTTTCAGTTTGCTGTTGAGGACCTTCTGACTCGTCCATCTATCAGTGTTTATCCCTGGCACACTTCATACAGGGTAAGGTCAGATCTAGCTATGGATAAATATGATTTTGCCCAGTTCGGAGAAAAAATGTTCCATAATTTACCTCATTACTACTAATAATGCAATGATGATGGTAAATAATTGTATTAAATAATCTGTTCAGAAACAAATATTAAAATGAAATTTATTTCACTTGTCTTGGCAAGAGGATCTGACAATATTTTACCATGAATTGCCAGATTTCTCAGATCCATAAATCACTTAAGTCGCAAACCTGATGTCAGGCTGATTTCCAGGTCGTGAACCCATATGTTAGCGTGAGGAGACTTGGGCTGCAATTTTCCCAGAAGAGCAGCTGCAATTTTCCCAGAAGAGCAGCTGCCTCCAGTGCAATCCCAAGAAGCTGGGAAAATATCATGGAGCCAGGCCAATACACATTTTTCCCATTTTCCAGTAACCCTTAAAATTTCTAAATCTGCCATATGTTGCTGGGAAAACATCATCACACAGTATGCCAAAATCGATGAAACTGATTTGGTAATTAATAAAGTCAGTGTTATGGCACTTGTGGTAGCAAAATCTGGATTTGCATTTAACATGTTGTCATTGTTGATCACTCATATTCATTTCATTTTGTGATTTTAAGGAGCTTGTGATCTGGAGAAAGAGTGACTTAAACATTAATTCACACAAAACGCAAAACAGCACGCCAGTCCTCCCACCTTTCACTCCACACACTCTGTATGCCTTTTCCGTACAATGTATGCCACTGCATGCTCACCATTCCCCAAACCCATTTCATTTTCCATGTCAACTCAGTCCTCCACCCTTCTTATGCTGAATGCCACCTTTTGCCACCCCCACCCAACCCTATCCTCATTAACTCATGCCGTTACCTATGCACCACAGTTTCATAATGCCCCCCTCCCCCGACAGGTGGAACTCCTGGCCACTGCTTGAATCTCCTGGGATTCCTGGCACTATCTTCAAATAGTGGCAGTCTGCAGTTTACTGTCATAGTGTCATAGAGATACACAGCATGGAAACAGACCCTTTGGTCCAAATCATGCAGGCCAACCAGACATCCTAAACATATGTAGTCCCATTTGTCAGCATTTGGCCCATATCCCTTCCTATTCATATACCCATCCAGATGTTTTTCAAATGCTGTAATTTTACCAGCCGCCACCACTTCCTCTGGCAGCTCATACCATACACGCAGCACCCTCTGCATGAAAATGTGGCATCTTAGGTCCCTTTTAAATATTTCCTCCCTCACCTTAAATCTATGCCCTCTAGTTTTGGACTTCCCTACCCTAGGGATAAGACCTTACCTATTTACCCAATCCATGCCCTTCATGATTTTATAAACCTCTATAAGGTCACCCCTCAACCTACGATGCTCCAGGCAAAATAGCCTCAGTCTATTCAGCCTTTTCCTATAGCTCAAACCCACCAACCCTGGCAACATCCTTGTAAATCTTTAATGAATCCTTTCAAGTCCTCTGTATAATCCCTATTAATTGCTTCAGCCATACCAGACAGAGAGATATTGACACCCCACTTTGCCGAGCAGGACCTGGAGGTCACGGAGGAGGGGTGGGTGGGGGTGAGGTGTGGCTGTGGTTGAGGAGGATGCATGTGTTTGCCCTGAGTTATGTGTGACTAGTGATCAAAATGGAGGGCCTGATGGGCAAGCTATGAGCAGGAGTCATCAGGTTAGCACTCCTACTTTCATGTCAAAATATATCACCATTTCATTATTAACAGGTGGATGGGAGAATAGGAAACTGCATTTCAGTGAAGTGAGATGAGATAATGTTAATATTTGCACTTTAACCTTTTGCCACTCACTACTGAGAATCTCCTTTGGCCATTCAACAGTTGGTTGCAAAATGGGACTTTTTGCTCTCACCATTAAGAACCTCCTCCCTGCTAATCTCACACAATTCATGTATCGCATCAGGTCCAGGTGATTTATTGGGATTAGGCTCCATTAGTTTCCTAAGTATTTTTCTCTGGTAACAGTTATTGTATTTTTTCCTTTCCTCTTCCTTTTGGCCTTTGAATATTTAGTAATTTTGGAATGCTATTAATGTCTTCTACTATGAAGAATGATGCAAAGTATTTATCCAACTCCTCTACCATTTCCTGTTCCCCGTTATTACTTCCCCAGCCCCATTTTCTTTGGCTTATCTCTTCCTTTCTATATATTTAAAGGAGCTCCTGCTGACCATTTTGATGTAACTTACAAATTCACTCTTTAGTTTTTGTTAGTTTTAAAAAATTCTCAATCCTCCAGCTCACCATTTATCTTTGCAACATTGTATGTTTTTTTCTTTCAATTTGATGCTATTCATAACTGGAGGAGAAAGTGAGGTCTGCAGATGCTGGAGATCAGAGCTGAAAATGTGTCGCTGGAAAAGCGCAGCAGGTCAGGCAGCATCCAGGAAACAGGAGAATCGACGTTTCGGGAATAAGCCCTTCTTCAGGAAGAAGGGCTTATGCCTGAAACGTCGATTCTCCTGTTCCCTGGATGCTGCCTGACCTGCTGCGCTTTTCCAGCAACACATTTTCAGCTGCTATTCATAACTGCCTGGTTTACCATAGTTAGCTTTTCCCCCTTAAAGAATCTTTCTTCCTCTCTGAACTACAGGTATATCTTTTTCCTGTGGACCTTGAACTATCTTCTTAAATGTCTTCCATTGCTCTTCAGGCATCTTCAAAACTCCTTTCCCAGATCCTGGTGCTGCAAAAGCACAGCAGATAAGGCAGCATCCGAGGAGCAGGAAAATCACGTTTCGGGCAAAAGCCCTTCATCAGGAATATAGACAGGGAACCTCCAATGTGGAAAGATAGATGGGGGAGGGGAGGTGGGGCTGGGGAGAAGGTAGCAAAGAGTACAATAGGTGAGTGGGGGTGGGGATGGAGGTGATAGGTCAGAGAGGAGGGTGAGGGATGGAGGTGATAGGTCAGACGGGAGGGTGGAGAGGATAGTGAGAAGGGAGATTGGCAGGTAGGATACGTCATGGGGACGGTGCTGAGCTGGAAGGTTGGAACTGGGGTGAGGTGGGGGAAGGGGAAATGAGGAAACTGGTGAAGTCCACATTGATGCCCTGGGGTTGAAGTGTTCCAAGGCGTTCTTCCTCCAGGCGTCGGGTGGTGAGGGAGCGGCGGTGGAGGAGGCCCAGGACCTGCATGTTCTTGGCAGAGTGGGAGGGGGAGTTGAAATGTTGGGCCACGGGGCAGTGGGCAGGTGATTGGTGCGGGTGTCCTGGAGATGTTCCCTGAAATGCTCTGCGAGGAGGCTCCTTTCCCAGTCCACCCCAGCCAGCTCAGCTCTTCTTAATTTGTAGTTGCCTTTATTTAAGCTTAATTGTTTCTGACCCAGGTTCTTCTCTCAAAATGAATGCTAAATGCTACCATGTTATGGTCATTGTTTTCATCTAACAATAAGTATTGAACTGCCTCATTACACATCATGAGAGTTCAGAGAGTTTGGGTTTGGATTATATTTGTAGATAGAAAGGTTCAAGATCATGGCGAGATTTGAAATCAAGGATGAGAATTTTAAAATCAAGACATTGCTTGACAAGGAGGCAACAAAGATTAGCAAGAACATAAGTGAGGGGTTAATATGTGCATGTTAGGACTAAGGCTAAAGTGCATAGTGTAGTCAAGTCCAGAGGTAACAAAATGATGAATAAGGGTTTTAGCAGCAGATAAGAAGGTGAAGGCCTGGTGATATAGTTGCTAGGCAATTAATCAGAAATAATGAGAGAGTGATGGCTGGGCGAGATCATCGCGAGGCTATTAATCAGAAACCTAGATAATGTTTTAAAGGCCCAGATTCAAATCATAGAACATAGAACATAGAACAATACAGTGCAGTACAGGCCCTTCAGCCCTCGATGTTGCCCCGTCCTGTGAAACCAATCTGAAGCCCATTTAACCTACACTATTCCATTTTCATTCATATGCCTATCCAATGACTATTTAAATGCCCTTAAAATTGGCAAGTCTACAACTGTTGCAGGCAGTGCGTTCCATGGCCCTACTACTCTCTGAGTAAAGAAACTACCTCTGACATCCTACCTATATCTATCATCCCTCAATTTGAAGCTATGTCCCCTCATGCTATCTATCACCATCCTCAGAAAAAGGCTCTCCCTGTCCACCCTATCTAACCCTCTGATTATCTTATATGTCTCAATTAAGTCACCTCTCAACCTTCTTCTCTCATGAAAACAGCCTCAAGTCCCACAACCTTTCCTTGTAAGACCTTCCCTCCATAGCAGGCGACACCCTAGTGAATCTCCTCTGAACCCTTTCCAAAGCTTCCATGTCCTTCCGATAATGCGGTGACCAGAACTGTACGCAATACTCCAACTGCGGCTGCACCAGAGTTTTGTACAGCTGCAGCATGACCTTGTGGTTCCGAAACTCAATTCCTCTACTAATAAAAGCTAACACAGTATGCCTTCTTAACAGCCCTATCAACCTGGGTGGCAACTTTTAGGGATTTATTTACATGGACACCGCGATCTTTCTGCTCATCTACACTACCAAGAATCTTCCCATTCACCCAGTACTCTGCATTCCTGTTAGCCCTTCCAAAGTGTATCACCTCACACTTTTCTGCATTAAACTCCATTTTCCACCTCAAAGCTTCCCAGAAAATCTTAGGATAAATCCCATCTGACCCAGGGGATTTATCTATTTTCACACATTCCAGAATTTCTAATACCTCCTCCTTGTGAATCTCAATCCCAGTCTAGTAGCTTGTTTCTCAGTATTCTCCTCAACAACATTGTCTTTTTCCAGTGTGAATACTGATGGCCCTTCCAAAGTGAATCACCTCACACTTTTCTGCATTAAACTCCATTTTCCACCTCAAAGCTTCCCAGAAAATCTTAGGATAAATCCCATCTGACCCAGGGGGTTTATCTATTTTCAGAATTTCTAATACCTCCTCCTTGTGAATCTCAATCCCAGTCTAGTAGCTTGTTTGTCAGTATTCTCCTCAACAACATTGTCTTTTTCCAGTGTGAATACTGATGAAAATATTCATTTAGCACTCCCCTATCTCCTCTGACTCCATGCACAACTTTCCACTACTGCCCTTGATTGGCCTTAATCTTACTACAGTCATTCTTTTATCTCTTATGTACCTATAGAAAGCTTTAGGGTTCTCCCTGATCCTATCCATCAACAACTTCTCATGTCCCCTCCTCTTTCGTCTTAGCTCTCTCTTTTGGTCTTTCCTGGCTACCTTGTAACTCTCAATCGCCCTAACTGAGCTATCACATCTCATCCTAACATATGCCTTGTTCTTCCTCTTGAGAAGAGATTCAATTTCCTTAGTAAACCACGGCTCCTGTGCTCGACAACGTCCTCCCTGTCTGACAGGTACATACTTATCAAGGACACACAGTAGTTGTTCCTTGAATAAACTCTAAGTTTCTATTGTGCCCATGCCCTGCGGTGTCCTTCCCCATCCTATGCATCCTAAATCTTGTCTAATCATCATAATTGCCTGTCTCCCAGCTGTAGCTCTTGCCCTGCGGTATATACCTTTCCCTTTCCATCGCTAAAGTAAACATAACTGAATTGTGGTCACTATCACTAAAGTGCTCACCTACCTCCAAATAAAACACCTGGCCAGGTTCATTACCCAGTACCAAATCTAATGTGGCCTCGCCTCTTGTTTGCCTGTCTACATACTGTGAAAGAAAATCCTCTTGCACACAATGGACAAAAACTGACCCATCTAAAGTACTTGAACTGTAGTATTCCCAGTCAGTGTTTGGGAAGTTGAAGTCCCCCCATAACAACCAACCTGTCACGTTCACTCTTATCAAGAAGCATTTTTGCTATCCTATCCTCTACATCTGTGGAACTATTCGGAGGCCTATAGAAAACTCACAACAGGATGACCTCTCCTTTCCTGTTTCTAACCTCAGCCCATGCTACCTCAGTAGACGAATCCTCAAATGTCCTTTCTGCAACTGTAATATTACCATCTCTGTTCTTACTGAAACATCTAAATCACAGAACCTGCAACAAGCATTCCTGTCCCTGCTCTACCCATGTCTCTAAAATGGCCACAACATCAAAGTCCCAGTCCTATGCTGCAAGTTCACCCACCTTATTTCAGACACTTCTGGCGTTGAAATAGACACACTTCAACCCAACTTTTTGTGAGCTAGTGCCCTCTTGCGATCCTGAAACATTATTTTGGCCTTCCCTATTCTCAACTTCCTCTGTACTCGAACCACAATTTAAGTTTCCATCCTCCTGCTGAATTAGTTTAAACCCTCCCAAAGAGCATTGGTAAATTTTCCCCCAGGATATTGGTACCCCTCTGGTTCAGGTGAAGACCATCCTGTTTGTAGAGGTCCCACCTACCCCAGAATGAGCCCCAAGTATCCAGGTTTCCAAAACCCTCCCTCCTGCACCATTGCTGTAGCCACATGTTCAACTCTTCTCTCTCTATTCCTCATCTCGCTAATATGTAGTACGGGCAACAAACTAGAGATAACAACTCTGTTCGTTCTAGTTCTAAGCTTCCACTCTAGCTCCTTGAATTTCTGCCTTAAATCCTCATCTCTCTTCCTATGTTGTTGGTGCCTATATGGACCAAAATTTAGGGCTACTCCCCCTCCCCGCAAGGATCCCAAAAACATGATCAGACCCTGGCACCTGGGAGGCAACACCCCAACCGTGAGTCTCTCTTGTTCCCACAGAACCTCCTATCTGTCCCCCTAACTATGGAGTTCCCAATGACTAATGCTCTGTTCCTCTTCCCCCTTCCCTTCTGAGCAACAGGAACAGACTCTGCACCAGAGACTTGTGCCCCACTGCTTTCCCCTGGTAAGTAGTGCCCCCCAACAGTATCCAAAACGGTATACTTGTTGTTGAGGGGAACGACCATTGGGGATCCTTGTAATACCAGCCAGTTACCTTTCCATCTCCTGACCCATTTACCTTTTTCTTCTATCTGAGGTGTGACTACCTCCCTGTAACTCTTCTCAATAACCCCCTCCGCTTTCCAAATGATCCAAAGTTCATCCAGCTCCAGCTCCACAGATCACAGATGGTAGATTTTGAACTCAATAAGAATCTGGAATTATGAATCTAATAATGACCATGAAATCATTATGGATTGTTGCGGAAAAAGCCAGTCTGGCATCCTTACCTGGTCTAGCCGATGTTTGACTGCAAACCTCTGAGCAATTAGGGCTTCTCTATAAATGCTGGGCTAACCAGCGAATGAATTAAAATATCAGTTGATGCTAAGGCAAAATCAGGTGATGTCATGAGGGTCAGAAATAGGCAGTCTCAGTGATAGAAGGAATTTGTGGTCATAAGTCCAAATTCAAAAATGACACCAAAGTTACAAACAGTCTCGAACTGTTGGCAGGAAAAAGGTAAGAAAATAGGTAGCTAGGAATTTGAGTTTATAGTAGAAGCTGAAAACAATTGCTTCAGCCATCCCAATATTAAACCATGGAAAATGCTACTCCCCCAGTATGAAATGGGAGATAATCATTCTGATAATTTAATTGTTGGAGCTGCACAGATCCAGAGAAGTGAATTCCATTATCTGCAGTGGATAACTTTTCCTAACTCCCCAAAACCTGTCCACCACCTACAAGGCACGAATCCAGAATGTGATGGAATACTGCCAACTTTCCTGGCTCAGTGCAGCTCTAACAGCAAGTAAAGAGGTGGTGAGTTTTATGGGTAATATGATCTCAATGTGGACACTAGGTAAGATAAGAGAGAAACTGCAGGCGGATTGATGGTATCAATCCTTGTGACAAAAAAGCTACTTGCATTTAATTTTGGAGGTGAGGGTGGGAGAGACAAAACTCAGAGTTCTAAGAAGAAGATTTGCAGTAGAAACAAAACAGCCAGGATTTACCCTCACATTCCATAGTGAACTGTTCTGGTAAATACAAGCAGTGTTTCATGGTTCACTCAGATGTAGTGGTCAATGGCAACAGCAGTTTTCCTACCATACAATTCTGTGCCCCTTCAATTTAAAGAAGCAGAAATGAGGTTCATTCCAGTAGGTCAGAGAGAGTAATTATTTATGAGGACTAGACCATCAAAGCTGGAGCTGAAGGTGTAATTAGGCATATCAGAAGCTGCAGAAATATACAGCCATCTGAAGAGTTATTTGACTTGCTTTGATTTGTTTACTGTTGTCACATGTACTGAGATACAGTGAAAAGTGCTTTTTTGCATGTTCTACAGGCAGATTGTACCATACAAAGTGCAATAGGGTAGCAGAACAGAGTGCAGAATACAGTGTTACAGCTGCAGAGAAGGTGCAGAGAGAGAGGTCTGTTCAAAAGTCTGGGATTTTGTTGCAAAAATGCAAGTGAATTGGAGGATAGTTGGGATTTTTTCTCGGGGTAGATACAGAAGTAGAGTTTGGAGGCTAGATGTGATATGTGGGTGGTGTGTGAAACAAGGAGTTTGAACTTGTGAAATCCTGTGAGGAGGCAAGGTCAGGGTGTCTTGATCACTGTGGCTATGGTTTAAAAAAAATGATGATTAACCTGTCTAACTAGCTGGAAGAAAACGTTAGCTGAGGTAGTTAGGATATGAATGATCACAGCAAAAATCACATGGATTTCATAAACTTGAAAGATTATTTTCTCAAGACTAATCACAATGAATATCAATGATGTTCAATTTTTTTAAAATTATGCTAACAGTACAGTTAGAAAAGAAACAGAATTGAGGCATAATATATTGCTCCTAAATTGATTCAGGCCAGAAGATAATTTAAGAAAAAATGTTTTGAAGTATCAATTTAACATTTCTTTTCATTTTTACAGCGATTCTCTAACGTATCAAATGCCCCCACTTCCTTTTCCAACCCTCTGTACGATGATACAACAGGAAACAGGAAGGCATCAGGAGAAAGAATTTCTGGAATTTTGCAAATAGAATCAAATGAATAAATACCGCACCTACCTAGAAAATTATTAATCTTAGAGTTGCATTAAATATCTGATTCTGATGTTGAAAACTTTTTATATGATTCTTATTATAAATTTTTAAAATGCCTTTATGACAACAGCCATATTCTGAGTAAATAAATGAGTTAAACTTTCTCAACATTTGTAAGTTTTGTAAATATTTGGTCACTCTCTCATCTCAAATTTGTCGGCTAAGGAAGTTGTGTTTGAGCACATCTATGCAACATGAGCTGTGACTATTTAATTACCTTGAATTTAAAGGTTTCCCTTGCTGATCGTAAATTGAATTGATGTCATGTTTAACGTGAGCAAAGAGGACCATGTGCCATTGTACATATGGAAGGCATCATTAAGATAGGGGTGGAATGAAATAAAACTGTCAAAGGACACAGTTCGGAGAAAAAATATAGAGTTAAATGTACTCAAGGTGAAGCTGATTGGATAGCATTTTTACAAAATCAGCATACTACTCAATTTGCTGCAATGTGTTATATCACATTGTCACTTAATATGCTCCATTGGGCCATCAACATTCCTTGGCACCAGTTTTATGTGTATTTAGTCATTTTCAATTCTCACAGTCAACCCTCCAGACACCCAACTCACGCATTTGAACATGTTGTATTTTCTCTCCTCTACCCATTTTATGATCCGTTCAGGCAACACTCTCTTCATCATAATCGTAATGTACCCTGCCCACTGTAGTCTTTTACTGTGTGTCAACCTCTTCTCTATCTTTCACTCTCATTGCCTGTTTTGACTTGTTTCATGATTTTAACCCAATTCGTCCAAACTGGAACAGGATTGGCAAATGAACAAAAGTATAAAAGTTAACAGCAATTTTAATCCCAGAGTTGACTCAGGCAGCAAATTCATTTACAGGTAACAAAAAAGATCATGATGAATAAATGTAGATCGGTGTCTTTAAAATTATTTTTAATCAGTCTGTTGGAAGTATAATTACATTCGGGGTGGCACGGTGGCCAGTTGTTAGCACTGCTGTCTCATAGCACCAGGACCCGGGTTTGATTCCACCCTCAAGTATCTGTCTGTGTGGAGTTTGCACGTTCTCCCCGTGTCTGTGTAGGTTTCCTCCGGGTGCTCTGGTTTCCTCCCACAATTCAAAGATGTGCAGGGTAGGTGGATTGGCCATGCTAAATTGCCCTGTAGTGTGCAGGGATGTACAGGTTTGGTTAATTAGCCATGAGAAATGCAGGATTACAGGGATAGAATGCTCTTCATGGGGTTGGTGTGGACTTGATGGGTTGAATGGCCTGTTTCCACACTGTCAGGATTCTGTGATTTGTCTTAAAACATTCCCATAGCCATCATATCCTGAGGTTGAGTGGAAACGTGTGGTGCTGGAAAAGCAAAGCCTGTCAGGCAGGATCCAAGGAGCAGGACAGTCAATGTTTTGGGCATAGACCCTTCATCAGGAAAGGGCTTATGCTCAAAAAGTCAATCCTCCTGCTCCTGAAATGCTACCTGACCTGCTGTGCTTTGCCAGCACCACTCTTTTTGACTCTGACTCTCCAGCATTTACAGTCCTCACTTTCTCCTATATCCTGAGGTTGGTCTTGAATGAAATGTAGGAACACTACCACTGTAACCACACGACTCATAAATCAGTGTCATATGGTGGCAAAGACCCTTGAAGTATCAGGCAATCAGATGTCCTGCCAGTTAGTAAACGCAGTCAGAGAAACCATCAGGAATGACTCCGAAGTAGCTCTATTGTCACATGTACTCGCACGAGCACAGTGAAAAGTTTCCAATTCATCACTTATGGCACCATCTTAGGTACAAAGGTACCTAGGCACAGATACTCAAGTACAAATCCTCAGGGAAAGAATTGGAAAATTAGAGAAATAAAATGTCCTGTAATAAATCAGCAAAACAGAGAAATACGAGTTCAGAATAACAGTTCCTCCAATCCAAAATGCGCTGGACATCACTTCACGAACAGGAGTGCCAACAGTGCGAGACCGCACTGAGGTTGGGAGTGCGAGACCGCACTGAGGTTGGGAGTGCGAGACCGCACTGAGGTTGGGAGTGCGAGATCAGACTGAAGCTGGGTATATGAGACCACACAGAGGCCAGGGGTGTGAGATTGCACTGAGTCTGGAACGGTGAGACTATACTGAGTTCACACTGAGGCTGGGAGTGTGAGATCACACTGAGGCCGGGAGTGTGAGATCACACTGGGGCCGGGAGTGTGAGATCACACTGAGGCCGGGAGTGTGAGATCACACTGAGGGTGGGTGTGCGAGATCACACTGAGGCTGGCACTGCGAGATCACACTGGGGCCGGGAGTGTGAAATTAGACTGAGGCCGGGAGTGTGAGATCACGCTGAGGCTGGGAGTTCGAGATCACACTGAGGCTGGCACTGCGAGATAACACTGAGGCTGGGAATGTGAAATTAGACTGAGGCCGGGAGTGTGAGATCACGCTGAGGCCAGCAGTGCGAGATAACAGGAGGATGAGAGTAGGGAGGACAGGGACAGGATGTAAGGGTCACAGGAATGTGCTGGCAGACAGCAGGCTGGTTTGAAATGTGTCTACTTCAACTCTAGAAGTATCCAAAATAAGGTAGATGAGCTTGCAGCATGGATAGGTACCTGGGACTTTGATGTTATGGCCATTTCGGAGACATGGATAGAGCAGAGTGAGGAAATGGGTGTTGCAGGTTCCAGGGTTTAGATCTTTCATTAAGAACAGGTAAGGAGTAAAAGTGGGGGAGGTGTGGCTTTGTTGGTCAATGATATTATAACAGTGGCCAAAAGAACTTTTGACGCGGATTACTGAGGTAGTGTGGGCTGTGGTTAGAAACGGTAGAGGAAAGGTCACTCTGCATGGAGTTTTTTATAGGCCTCTGCAGAGTTCCAGGGAGGCGGAACAGAGGATTAGCAAAATTATTCTGGGTCAGAGTGAAAGGAACAGGGTGGTCATTATGGGGGACTTTAACTTCCCCAACATTGACTGAAAATGCTATAACTCTCGTATGTCAGATGGACCAGTTTTTCTCCAATGTGTACAGGAGGGTTTCCTGACACAGTATGTCGAAGGGCCGACAAGAGGGGAGGCCACACTGGATCTGGTGCTTGGTAATGAACCAGGCCAGGTGTTTGATTTAGTTGTAGGTGAGCACTTTGGAGAGAGCGACCATAATTCAGTTACATTTAGTTTAGCGATGGAAAGGGATAGGCACATGCCACAGGTCAAGAGTTATCGATGGGGCAAGGGCAATTATAATGCGATTAGGCAAAGATTAGGATGCATAGAATGGGGTAGCAAAATGTAGAGGATGCAGACAATGGAAATGTGGAGCTGGTTTAAGGAACAGATATTGCGTGTCCTTGATGGGTATGTCCCTGCCAGGTAGGGAGGAAGTGATAAGGTAAGTGAACCATTGTTTACTACAGAAATTGTATCTCTTGTTAAGCAGAAGAAGGAGGCTTATGTGTTAATGAGACAAGATGGTTCAGATGAGGTGATGGAGAATTGCAGATCAGCTAGGAAGGATTTAAAGAGAGAGTTAAGAAGACCAAAGAGAGGACACGAGCAGTCTTTAACAAATAGAATAAAGGAGAATCCTAAAGCTGTCTATAGGTATGTGAGGAATAAAAAGGATGACTAGGGTAGGAATAGGGCCAGTCAAAGACAGAAGTGGGAAATTGAGTGTGGGCCCCGTGGAGATCGGAGAGGTAATAAATGAACATTTCTCAACAGTTTTTACTCAGGAAAAGGAGAATATTGTAGAGGAAACGAATGAGGTACAAGATATTAGACTAGAAAGGATCATGGTTAGTTACGAACAGGTGTTACCAATTCTAGAAGGAGTGAAAGTAGACAAGTCCCCTGGGCCGGATGGGATTTATCCGCGGATTCTCTGGGAAGCTAGGGAGGAGATAGCAGAGCGTTTGGCTTTGATATTTGAGTTGTCATTGTCTACAGGTTTAGTACCAGAGGACTGGAGGATTGCAAATGTTGTGCCCTTGTTCAAGACGGGCAGCAGAGATGACCCAGGTAATTATAGACCAGAGAGCCTTACTTCTGTTATAGGAAAGGTTTTGGAAAGGATTATAAGAGATAAGATTTATAATCATCTAGCAAGCAACAATTTGATTTCAGATGGTCAACATGGTTTCGTCAAAGGCAGGCCGTGTCTCACAAAGCTCATTGAGTTTTTTGAGAAGGTGACCAAGCATGTAGATGAGGGTAGGGCAGTTGACGTGGTATACATGGACTTCAGTAAAGCCTTTGATAAGGTTCCACATAGTAGGCTGTTGGAGAAAATGCAGAGGCATGGGATTGAGGGTGATTTAGCAATTTGCATTGGAAACTGGCTTTCTGAAAGAAGGCAGCGAGTGGTGGTTGATGGAAAATATTCAGCCTGGAGTCCGGTTACTAGTGGTGTGCCAAAAGGATCTGTTTTGGGACCACTGCTGTTTGTCATTTTTATAAATGACTTAGACGCAGGCATAGGTGGATGGATTAGTAAATTTGCAGATGACATTAAAGTCGGTGGAGTAGTTGACAGTTTGGATGAATGTTACAAGTTGTAGGAGGACCTGGATAAACTGCAGAATTGGGCTGAGAGGTGACAAATGGAGTTCACGCAGCTAAATGTGAGGTGCTGCACTTTGGGAAGAATAACAGGAAGGCAGATACTGGTCAGTGGAAAGATTCTTGGTAGTGTGGATGTGCAGAGGGATCTTGGAGTCCATGTACATAGATCCCTGAAAGTTGCCACCCAGGTTGATGTGCTGTTAAGAAGGCATACAGTGTGTCAGCTTTCATTGGAAGAGGGACTGAGTTTTGGAGCCACAATATCATGCTGCAACTATACAAGACGCTCGTGCCACACTTGGAATATTGTGTACAGTTCTGGTCGCCATATTTTGGGAAGGATGTGGAAGCATTGGAAAAGGTGCAGAGGAGATTTACCAGGGTGTTGCCTGGTCTGGAGGGAAGGTCTTGTTAGGAATGACTGAGAGATTTGGGTCTGTTCTCATTGGAAAGAAGGAGACTAAGAGGGGATTTGATAGAGACATACAAGATGATCAGAGGATTAGAGAGGGTAGACAGTGAAAGTCTTTTTCCTAGGATGATGATGTTAGCTTGTACGAGGGGCATAACTACAAATTGTGGGGTGATAGATTTCAGACAGATGTCAGAGGCAGGTTCTTTACTCAGAGAGTGGTAAGGGTGTGGAATGCCCAAACTGCAAATGTAGTTAACTCAGCCACATTAGGGAGATTTAGACAATCCTTAGATAAGCACATGATGCGATAATGTAGGGGGACGAGCTGAGAATAGTTCAAAGGTCGGCACAACATCGAGGCTCGTAGGGCCTGTTCTGTGCTGTATTGTTCTACGTTCTTTGTTCTATAAACTGAGGAGAGGAGGGCGAGATCACACTGAGGCTGGGAGTGTGAGATCAGACTGAGGGTGGGAGTGTGAGATCACACTGAGGTTGGGAGTGGGAGATCACACTGAGGCTGGGAGTGGGAGATCACACTGAGGCTGGGACTGGGAGATCACACTGAGGCTGGGAGTGGGAGATCACACTGAGGCTGGGAGTGTGAGATCACACTGAGGCTGGGAGTGTGAGATCACACTGAGGTCGGGTGTGCGAGATCACATTGAGACTGGGAGTGCGAAATCACACTGAGGCTGGGAGTGTGAGATCAGACTGAGGCTGGGAGTGTGAGATCACACTGAGGCTGGGAGTGCGAGATCACACTGAGGCCAGGAGTGCGAGATCAC
>NC_057714.1:76676779-76692779 GCF_004010195.1 Chiloscyllium plagiosum
GGGAAAGTGTGAGATCTGTACATTGGTAGGTAGAGTAGAGGCAGAGGTGGAAGGTGATGACCGAGTGGTGTTATCGCTGGATTACTAATACAGTGACGTAAGAATGTTCATAGGGACCTGGGTTCAAATCCCACCACACCAGATGATGGACTTTGAATTCTATAAAAAAAATCTCTGGAGTTTAATGATGGCCATGATTCTGGCTCACTAAGATCCTTTAGGACAGGAAGGTGTGTGGTGTCATCCCTTACCTGTTCTGGCCTAGGGACTCCAGGCCCACAGCAATGTGGTTTACTCCTAACTGACCACTGGGTCTAGCCAGCAATGCCCTCATCCTGTCAATTAAAACAATTTACTTTTCTAAACAGGGAGACAGGTTTCAGAAATCTGAAGCACAAAGGGATCCTAATTCAGGATTCTTTTAAGGTTGATTTACAAATAGAGTTGGCAGTTGGGAAGGCAAATGCATTGTTAGCATTTATTTCAAGAGGGATAGAATACAAGAGCAGGGATATGCTGCTGAGACTGTATAAGGCTGTGAAGGCCAAGTCATTGAGCATATTTAACACAAAGACAGATAGTAAAGGCATCAAGGGTTACAGAGGAAAGGCAGGGGAATGAAGTTGAGAAATGTATCAGCCATAACCAAATCGTGGAACAGGCTCAATGGACTGAATGGCCTGATTCATGTTTTAGGGTCTGGTATCACAAGGAGAACAGCAGAGAAGTGTAGCTCAAAGGACAGCCCTTCTGTGATCCAGGGTCTACTCTAAGTAGATCAGCTTTCTCAGCATCTCAGAACAGCAGTATCTCATGAGACTCAGTTTGTCACATTAGGTAGTGGCAAACGTCTTGCAACCTGCTGCCAAGTGAATCTGGTGGCGAATGCCTTACCAGTGGCTAACTAAATCAGCAGCTCTGCTCCTTCCAGAAGTCACCTGGAGAATTTTGCAGGATCTTGCTGTCAGTGGCACAAGACTGGATTTTTTTTTCTTAAATTAGATTCCCTACAGTATGGAATCAGGCCCTTCGGCCCAACAAATCCACATTGACTCTCCGAAGAGTAACCCACCCAGACACATTTCCCTACCCTATATTTACCCCTGATTAACGCACGTAACATTATGGGCAATTTAGCATGGCCAACCTAACCTGCACATCTTTGGATTGTGGGAGGAACCCGGAGCACCTGGAGAAACCCACGCAGACACAGGGAGAACATGCAAACTCCACACAGTCAGTCACCTGAGGTGGGACTCAAACCTGCATCCCTGGTGCTGTGAGGCAGCTGTGCTAACTGCTGAGCCACCGGGCCGCACCCTAGACGATCGATTGTTGTGCACTTGGACTGTCTCAGAACTTTGTTTCTGATCAAACCAATCAGAATGTGCAATTTCTCAGGAATGAGTTTTGTGCTGATTTCCCAAGGGTGCAGATCCACATTGGCTTGAAATGTCATAACATTCAAGGATATGGACCAAGTGCAGGAAATTGGGATTAGCGTGCCTTTCATGATAACTATGTCAGTGTGGACTTGATGGGCCTAATGGTCTTTTCTGCACTGTGTGACTCTATGACGGCACAAACATGGCAAAGAGAACAGCTCCAATCACTCAGAAATATTCACCAACCATAACGGCCTGTATCCCATCACAATGTGATTGGTGCAGAACCACATAAAGATCTTTATGCACAAGTGCATAAGATTCCTGGGGAAGCTAACATGGTGCTTTCACCCTGTGGTGGTCCAACATTGCTGATGTCTTTGAATCTGGATATAAATGCATCACAGCAACTGCTCTGTCCATGATCATGAGAAATTACAGAGTTGCGAATGCAGCCCAGTCCACCACAAAAACCAAACCCCCATCTATTGACTCTGCCTATACTTCCCACTGCCTCAGGAAAGTAGCCAACATTATCAAAGACCTCTACCACCCTGGTTATACTCTTTCACCCTCTTCCATTGGGCAGAAGATACAAAATATTGATAACACAAACCAACAGATTTAAGAACAGCTTCTTCCCTGCCGTTATCAGATTTGTGAACAGACTTCTGTAGCTGTAATATTATATCCTGCATTCTGTTCTATTTCCCTGATGTACTTATATTAGGTGTAATTTGTCTGGGCAGCCCACAAAACAACACTGTATCTCAGTACATGTGACAATAATAAATCAAATCATATCTTTTCTAGTACACATTGCAGCCTAGGATGCTACAATTATTTCAAGGTTCATTTAGGTTTCATTTCTGGATCCTTCTAGCATACACACTCAGCAACCATATTGTCCTGCAAGCAACCAATCATTTTTCTCATATTCCCACATTGTTCACTATCAGTTAATGTGTTCCTATTCAAGCAATGATTTGGAAGTGCTGGTGTTGGACTGGGGTGTACAAAGTTAAAAATCACACAACACTGTGTTATAGTCCAACAGGTTTACTTGGAAGCAATAGCTTTTGGAGCGCCAATTCTTTGTCAGATGGTTGTCCTGACAACCACCTGATGAAAGAATGATTCTCCAAAAGCTAGTGTTTCCAAGTAAACCTGTTGGACTATAACACAGTGCTATGTGATTTTTAAATTTATTCAAACAATGAATGATTTGGATGTGAAAACAAGAGGTATAGTTCGTAAATTAGCTGATGATAACATTGTAGTGGACAGCGAAGAAGGTTAGCTCAGAGTACCAACAGGGCCTTGGTCAGGGAGTGGCAGATTAAGTTTAATCTGGATAAATGTGAGGTGCTACATTTTGATAGGGCAAATCAGGGCAGAACTTATGCACTTAATGGTGGGGTTCTGGGGAGTGTTGCCAAACAAAGGGATCTTGAAGTGCAGGTTTATAGTTTCTTGAAATTGGGGTTGCAGGTTGACAGGTTTGTGAAGGAGGCATTTGGTATGCTTGCTATTATTGGTCAGTGCATTGAGTATCGGAGTTGAGAGATCATATAGCAGCTGTAGAGGACATTGGTTAGGCCACTTTTAGAATACAGCATTCACTTTTAGTCTCCCTGCTGTAGGAAGGATGTTGCTAAATTTGGAAGAGTTCAGAAAAAGACTTATAAGGATGTTGCCAGGATTGGAGGTGCTGAATAGGCTGGGGCTATTTTCTCTAGAACTTTGGAGGCTGAGGAGTGACGTTATAGAAGTTTACAAAATCATGAGGGGCATGGATAGGGTAAATAGTTAAGGCTCTTACCCCAGGGTGGGCGAGTCCAAAATCAAAAGGCACAGGTTTAAGGTAAGAGGGGAAAGAGTTAAAAGGGACCTTAGGGGCAACTTTCTCATGCAGAGAGTAGTGTGTGTATGGAATGAGCTGCTAAGGAAGTGGTGGAGGCTGGTATAATTACAACATTTAAAAGACGTCTGGATGGGTAGATGAATAGGAAAGGTTTAGAGAGATATGGGCCAAATGCTGGCAAATGGAATAGATTAACTTAGGATATCTGGTCAGCATGGACAGGTTGGACCAAAGGGTCTGTTTCCATGCTGTACAATTCAATGACTTTATGACCCTATCATATATGAGGTCGCTTGCAAGTGACATCCAAGAATGGGCAACCAGTACAAACAAATCATTTTAAGTAAGGAGCAGAAGGTTAACAATATAAAACTGTCTAAGCCACTCACACACATGTTTTTGAGCAGCCACTAATCTTTCATCATCGTGTTCCAGTGCTCTATGTAGTGCACCCCCTGCTGGTTCAGTTGAGCGTCTGTTCAGATACCTGTTCTCAATATTGCTCCTGGCCAATGTCTGACAGGTTTTGGATCCTTTTTTATAATTGTTCGAGAGAATGCAAGTCTTGCTGCTTAGGCCAGCAGTTGTTTCTCATTCTAAATTGCCTTCTGAAACCACTGTAGACCTTGAGGTGTAAGTTTATCCACAGAGCTGTCACTGGATGTTGCACAGAACTAGCTGCATTTAGTATCTGATAGTCACGGATGGAGCAAACTTACCCTCTCCCTCCACATTCTCACCTACATCATTAATACATATCCTGAACAATAAGGGACACATCACTGTTTCCTGTCACATGCCATTGACTCCAGCCTCTAGTCACACAAACTGTCATCTATCACCACCCTCTGTCTCCTATCTCTAAGCCAATTTTGGATCCATCTTGCTTTCTTTGAGAAGGTGACCAAACAGGTGGATGAGGGTTCAGCGGTTGATGTGGCGTACATGGATTTCAGTAAGGCATTTGATAATGTTCCCCATGGTAGGTTATTGCACAAAATAGTGAGGCATGGGATTGAGGGTGGTTTAGTGGTTTGGATCAGAAATTGGCTAACTAAAAGAAGACAGAGGGTGCTGGTTGATGAGAAATGTTCATCCCGGAGTTCAGTTACTAGTAGTGTACTGCAAGGATCTATTTTGGGGCCATGGCTGTTTGTCATTTTTTAAATGTTCTGGATGAGGACAGGTTAGTAAATTTGTGGATGACACTAAGGTTGGTAGAGTTGAGGATAGTGCTGAAGGATGTTGTAGGTTATAAAGGAACATAGATAAGCTGCAGAGCTGGGCTGAGAGGTGATTCACTTTGGAAGGAGTAACAGGAATGCAGAGTAGTGTCTTGGTAGTTTCGATGAACAGAGAGATCTCAGTGTCCAGGTATATAGATCCTTGAAAGTTGCCACCCAGGTTGATAAGGTTGTGAAGAAGGCAAACGGTGTGTTTGAGTTTCGGAACCATGAGATCATGCTGCAGCTGTACAAAACTCTGGTGCGGCCGCACTTGGAGTATTGCATACATTTCTGGTCACCACATTATAAAAAGGATGTGGAAGCTTTGGAAAGGGTTCAGAGGAGATTTATTAGGACGTGACTGGTATGCAGGGAAGGTCTTATGAGGAAAGGCTGAGGGATTTGAGTCTGTTTTCATTAGAGAGAAGAAGATTGAGAGGTGACTTAATTGAGACATACAAGCTAATCAGAGGGTTAGATAAGTTGGACAGTGAGAGAGTATTTCCTCGGATGGTGATGGCTAGCACGAGGGGACATAGCTTTAAATTGAGGGGCGATAGATATAGGGCAGATGTCATAGGTAGTTTCTTTACTCAGAGAGTAATATGGGCTTAGAATGCACTGCCTGCAACAATAGTTGACTCGCCAACTTTAAGAGCATTTAAATGGTCATTGGATAGGCATATGAACAAGAATGGAACAGTGAAGGTTACATGGGCTTCAGATTGGTTCCACAGGTCAACGGAACATCAAAGGCCGAAGGGCCTGTACTACGCTGGAATGTTCTATGTTCTATGTAAGTTACCTTAGAGCCCCTGTTCTTTTACCTTCTTTATCAGTCTCCCATATGGAAACTGAAATCCAGACAAACTACATCTACATCTACACCTTCATCTACACACCTGATCTCATCCTCAAAAAAATTCAATCAATTTTGTCAGACATGACATCCCTTTGACAAAGCCATACTGACTATTCCTAATCAAATCTTGCCTCTCCAAGTGGAAATTAATTCTTTTCTTCAGAATTTTCTCCAGTAGTTTCCCTACCACTAATGTGAGACTCACTGCTCTGTAATTCCCTGGTTTATCCCTACAATACTTCTTGAAAGGTTCAGACTTCGTAGGGCCTGTTGCTCCTCTATCTGACCCTAAAGGAAATATGTCCAACCTGTTATCTGCCCATTTCCTTTTTGCAAGCCTCCCACTGTTCAGCTGTAGATTTTCCCACAAACAGCTGGTCCAAGTCTATTTTGGCTACATCCTGCCTTACTTCAACAGAATCTGCTTTCCCCAAATCCAAAACGCTTTTTTTGCAGACCATCTTTTCCTTGTCAAACTTAAAATGTGCAATATTCTGGTCACCATCACTAAAATGCTCTCTCACTGCCATATCAATCACCCGTCTGGCTTTGCTCCCCAGAATGAGGTCCAGAGTTGTATTGTCCCTGTTTTGACATTCTATATGTTGATAAAAATGCTGTCCTAAGTAGATTTCAGAAGTCTACCTATCTACACAATTTATGTAGACTATCCCAATTAATGCTGGGGAAGTTTAGATCCGAATATAATTACCCTCTTATTAACACTCCTCAGAGAACTGTCTACATATCTGCTTCTCTATTGCCTGCTGACTGGTTTGAACATTTACGCTTCCAGCAATATTACGTCATAATATTCCGTCATTAAAAAAATCTGCTTCAGTAATATCGTTTCAAGAAGCAAATCCGTCATCCTCACCTGGTCTGGTCTTACTTACATGTAACTCCAGATGTGGAGTAATGGTTACTTTTAGTTACTCTCTGATTCAGTTGAAATGCAATTAAGAAAGGGCAATAGATACTGCCTTCCTAGTGATGGCCACATCTCTTGAGAGAATGAAATCGCGTTGGAGTATATTCAATTCCCACATAATTGTCAATCTCACCATGCAACAAACAAAATGCATAATGTAATTTTATATTTTTAATGAATATCATTAATAAAAGAATTATTAATTTATATCCAATATTCACGAACAAACATTTGTATGTGTAAGTAAACCCGTTATAGTGGCACCATCAATGAAGCAATTCCACACATTAATTCTTTGTATACTTTGTAATGTGCAGGTTAAATCTCAGTAAACAGTCATTCAGTAATTTTAACAGAGATTCTGTTTATCTGGTTCAGGCTTTGTGTAACAAAATGGATTGTCTGGTTTTCAAAATAACTAAATGCCATTAAATGCCACAATCAAAATATTTTCCTCTTCAAGCATGAAATGGTAGGGTATGTTTACTGTCAATTGATAATTTAGTAATTATGCCAAATACAGAAAAAAAATAAAATGAAGTTGAAAAATGGCTAAAATGCAACAGCCAGTTTATTAGAATCAATTATTGGTTTTACTGCCTTTTAATGTTATAAAATTAGCACTCTAATTGTAAAACAGGAAAGGTAGAAGATTCTGCAAATTCGTTGTTCAGTGCTGGAATATTCTTCAATATTGTTGTAGCTGACCGATTGCCGTTCATAGACTGCTGAATTATTGCTCAAATAGAACAAAACAAGTCTGCCATTTTACTTCTGTTGTGGATAGTTATCTTGTAAACTACTGCACTATAAATAATTCTGTTCCTGACTTCTTTCATTTCAACCAACACATTGGAGAATTTAGTAAACTCAAATTGTAAGTTTAAATAGAATTCCAGCTTTCCCAGGACATTATTCATTAGGTTTGACCATATTTTCAATATTCCAACAAATATTTCCATTAGTAAAATGCACATTCAACAGTGATGAGTTCATGTCAGCAGAACCACTGCAGTTATAAAATTCATTTTCACTCCAGTGCAATGGCTACTTACTGTTACTTCTGCACCATTGCCTGCCTCTGTCACAGTCATAATGAAACGTATTCTGTCTGCACCTCCAGATATGTCTAATTCAACACTCTTCCTGTTCCTCACTTTTCTTCTACCTTCCATAAGGGTCACCTTGTTAATAGCATATTCTCATATATTAACTTCCCATTAGCCTAAATTACAAAATTTAAAATTTCCTTGAATTTACTCTTTATAATTTCCTCTGATGTTACATTACCTCAGCAGTGCAGTCCTCTGCCTATGGCTTTTTGCATGACCCCTTTCCCTCATTCCTCCAATGGCAACCTGATCATTCCCTTCATGGCATTTCTTATTGCTCTCTGTGAAGTAATTTGAGGCATCCTTTCAAGTAAAGGCACTATAAATAAATGCCTGCTGTTAACATTAAAAAGTGCATAAATCACCAATCTTTAATTCCCCAACAGAGGCAACGGCAATTTAGCAGTAGGTTTTATGATCATTATTTATTGCCAATGTCCGAATGCACTCCTGTCTTTGTATTATATTTCATATGGGTTGGAACAGAGACAGAATTGTTCTAATTTATATAGGCAACACTATCGTAGACTATTTTTTGCACATTTACAACCACACCGCATGCAGTGACTAAAAGAAACCCTTCCAAAAGTCACTGCAACTCCAATAATCCCACTTGAATGTGGACACTTGTTAAACTGAAGATTCGAACATTTTGTGAGTACATTGCTATGTAAGATTGTAATGAGGTCCATCAGGTGGACCTCATAGAATATGAGTTCCCTAATTTGGGCTGTTAATCTGGTCTGATCAGGGAGCTCTGGCTGGCAGAAAAGAAGTGTCAGACTTTCTGCTTACTCTGACAGCTGGCTCTGAGGGAGCTGGATCTGTCAAAGATTCTCCCTGTGCAAATAATGGGTGACTTAGTGACGGGATACCGGACTCTGTGCAGCTAATTCAGTAAGTGACATGGGTGATTTAGAAAATAGCATGTTGGTCTTCTTGAAGCAGGTAGGGATTCCAGCTTGTAGGAGGGAGAGGTTGAAGATGTCAGTGAATACCTCCACCAGCTGGACAACACAGGATCTAAGTGCATAGCCGTGAGCTCCTTCCAGGCCGTCACTTTCCTTGGGTTGACTTTTTCAGGCTGTTTCTTGAGTAGTCTGTAGGGTCGCTCTCCCAATTTAGGTACAAATCTCCAGAGGATAGGACTTCGCAACATTTGTGCTAGTTGATACTGGGTGGTGTGTCCTGTTTACTCTCTGTTACCAGACTTTTTAGCAGTTAGATACAACTGAATGGCTTGCTAGGCATTTTTGGAGGGCATTTAAAGGTTAAGCTCATTGCTGTGCATCTAAAATCACAGGTAGGCCAGACCAGCTGAGAATGGCAGACTTTCCATCCCTAAATGACACTTTTTTAAAATCAAGTTTTCACCACCATTAGACAAGTTTTGTTTTTGGTTCGAAATTTATCAGTTGAATTCAGTTTTGTGCAATGGCATTCGAACAATGCCCCAGAGCATTAGACTGGATCTCTGGATTAGTCATTGTGTGGCAATACCAATACCACTTCCCCTTAAGCACTTCTGCACTGTTAATACTTTCTTTACAATATTTACATTGCCTTCAGTTATTTTTTTCCCATTCATTTCTGTTATGCTTTTCAGCCCTATCCTCTATTTTCTGGTCTTCCCGTTCACGTTATCTATAGTTTACGTTTCTCGCCACTCTAAAGCATTCTGAGATGCTTTGCAGGTGTGGAAGGCTGATTTCATACAATCATCAACGTGATGTAGAGGGCCACCTATTATGAGCGTATGTGAGGAATTTGGTAACAGCTTCACAAGCTTCTCATTATTCATTTTAATCGATTGGTAACTGTAAAAATGAGTGTCCAAACTGCTAATACATGTTTAGGATGGATGGTGCTTGAAACCAGAGGCATGCTATTGTAATAGTCAGGCTTATATGTGCAAACAGTGTTGTGGTTATATTACTAACTTTTCCTGTAGTGACCAAACCTGCAAAAGATTCCATTATATTTTATAACATTTTCAGTCAGTAACTGAGAAAATATCGCATTCACTGAAATTAGAGAAATGACCTATTGCTATTACGAGTGGATTTATTCTATTAACATAATCCTTAAATTTCCATGCGCAAATATGTTCAGTTTCTTTAACAGAAAACAACATGAAGGATGTTTATTTTCCAAAGTTCTATTATAGAGTCATAGAATCAGAAAGATGGACAGCCGGAAACAAACCTTTCAGTCTAACTTGTCCATGATGAGCAGATATCCTAAATTAATCTCGTTCCATTTGCCAGCACTTGGCTCATATCCCTCTAAGGAGAAAGTGAGGACTGCAAATGCTGGAGATCAGAGCTTAAAAATGTGTTGCTGGAAAAGCGCAGCAGGTCAGGCAGCATCAAAGGAACAGGAGAATCGACGTTTCGGGCATAAGCCCTTTTTCAGGAATCTTCAGGCTTAATGAAGAAGGGCTTATGCCCGAAACGTCGATTCTCCTGTTCCTTTGATGCTGCCTGACCTGCTGCGCTTTTCCAGCAACACATTTTTAAGCTCATATCCCTCTAAACCTTTCCTATTCATATACTCACCCAGAAGACTTTCAAATGTTGTATTTGTACTAGCCTCCACCACTTCCTCTGGCAGCTCATTCTATACTCGCACCACCCTTTTCGTGAAAAAGTTACCCTTAAGATCACTTTGCCCTTTTACCCTAAACCAAGCCCTCTCTATCAGGACTCCTCCACCCCGGTGAAAGATTTTGTCTATTTACCCTGGAGAGTCAAAATTGACAAGGAATTTTTCATCAAAGATGTAATTGAAAAAAATCAACAAATCAGATTGTAGTAAAAGGTGATGCAACTGAAGACAGTTTGATTCCTGATGAAGGGCTTATGCCTGAAATGTCGACTCTCCTGATCCTTGGATGCTGCCTGACTCGCTGTGCTTTTCCAGCACCAGAGTTTTTGACTCTGATCTTCAGCATCTGCAGTCCTCACTTTCCACAAATACTTAACTGTCAGACGCAAACTCTGGATTAATACTATTATGATCCCAGCTGGTGTTGTTACTGGACAAGTCAGGTCCCAGGTTAAAATCTAGCTTGATATATCCTGGTTCAAACCTTGGTTCAAACATGGACAAAAGAGCTGAATTCCAGAGGAGAGGTGAGAGTGACAGCCCTCAGGCTGCATTCGACCGAGTAAAGAGCCCTGGTAAAACTGGAATCAATGGGTAACTGGGGGAAAACACTCTGCTGGTTAGAGTCATACCTGGCACAAAGGAAGATGATTGTGGTTGTGGAGGGTCAGTCATCTCAGCTTCAGGATATCTCTGCAGAAGTCCCTCAGGGTAGTGTCCTAGGCCCAGCAATCTTCAGCTGCTTCATCAATGACCTTCTCTCTGTCATAAGGTCAGAAGTGGGAATGTTTGCCGATCATTGCACAGTGTTCAGCACCATTAGTCACTCCTCAGATACTGAAGCAGTCCGTGCTCAAATGCAACAAGATCTGGACAATACCCAGGCTTGGGCTGACAAGTGGCAAGTAATATTCGTGCCACACAAATGCCAGACAATGACCATCACCAATAAAAGACACTCTAACCATTGCCTCTTGACAGTCAACAGTATTACCATCATTGAATCCCCCACTGTCAACATCCTTGGGGTTACCATTGACCAGAAACTCAACTGGACTCACCACATAAACACAGTGGCTATAAGAGCAGGTCAGAGACTAAGGATACTGCAGCGAGTAACTCACATCCTGACACCCCAAAGTCTATCTACCATCTACAAGGCCCAAGAATGTGATGGAATGCTCCCCACTTGCCTGAACAGGTGCAGCTCCAACAACATTCAAGAAGCTTAACACCATCCAGGACAATGCAACCCGCTTGATTGGCACCACATTAACAAACATTCAATCCCTCCACCACCAGTGCTCAGTAGCAGCAGTGTGTACTATCTACAAGATGCACTGCAGAAATTCACCAAAGATCATTAGACAGCACTGTCCAAACCTATGACCACTTCCATCTAGAAGGAAAAGGGCAGCAGGTACTTGGAAACATGACCACCTGCACGTTCACCTCCAAGACATTAACCACTCTGACTTGGAAATATACCACTGTTCCTTCACAGTCATTGAGTCAAAATCCTGGAATTCCCTCACTACTCGTATTGTGGGTCAACCCACAGCAAGTGGAATGCAGCTCACCACCACTTCCTAAAGGGCAAATAGGGATGGATTTCTTTTTAGATTAGATTACTTACAGTGTGGAAACAGGCCCTTCGGCCCAACAAGGTAAAAACAATGACTGCAGACGCTGGAAACCAGATTCTGGATTAGTGATGCTGGAAGAGCACAGCAGTTCAGGCAGGATCCAAGGAGCTTCAAAATCGACGTTTCGGGCAAAAGCCCTTCATCAGGAATAAAGGCAATGAGCCTGAAGCGTGGAGAGATAAGCTAGAGGAGGGTGGGGGTGGGGAGAAAGTAGCGTAGAGTACAATAGGGGAGTGGGGGAAGGAATGAAGGTGATAGGTCAGGGAGGAGAGGGTGGAGTGGATAGGTGGAAAAGGAGATAGACAGGTAGGACAAGTCATGGGGACAGTGCTGAGCTGGAAGTAGGGTGCGGTGGGGGAGGGGAAATGAGGCCCAACAAGTCCACACCAACCTGCTGAAGTGCACCCACCCAGACCCATTCCCCTACATTTACTCCTTCACCTAACACTACGAGCAATTTAGCATAGCTAATTCACCTAACCTGCATATTTTTGGATTGTGGGAGGAAACCAGAGCACCCAGAGGAAACTCACGCAGACACAGGGAGAATGTGCAAACTCCACACAGTCAGTCGCCTGAGGCAGGAATTGAACCTGGGTCTCTGGCGCTCTGAGGCAGCAATGCTAACCACTGTGCCATCGTGCTGCCCACTATCAATGCTGGCCAGCCAGTGATGCCCAAGTCCCACAAATGAATTTAAAAAAAGCTTTATCTTTCCTTCAATGAGATAGTCTTTCATTGAAACCCAAACACACATTGCTGCATGTTCGGTTTTAACAATAAAGCCAAAGCTTATTTATACTAAATAAATGATGATAAACTAGATTAAGCCAAACTATTTATATATAATGCAGATTTAAAGATCTTAAAACACATGGTAAAATTGCAATCCTATTAATCCCAATAGCACTACTTAAACGGTATGTAATGTACTAAAACACCAGAGAAAATTCATTCTCTATTCCACATGCAGTCTGACTTAACTGTGGCTTCAATACCTAGTCAGGAGAATCTGATAATTCTTCCTTGATTTCTCAGTTAATTGAACGTCAACTTCCTCAGCTTCACGTAACCCCTTTTGAATTTTAACCAAACACTTCTGATCTGGAACTTTTAAACAAAACTCCTTGCTCTGAGGTAGCAATGCTGAACAATCATTCTTTCTCATGAACAATTGTTTCACACATCCAGCTTCATTCAAGACTTGAAAAACTGTACAAACTAAACCTAAAAAAGCTTCCTTTCAAGCTATGGGTATTTTTTCTAAGTTCCCAAAAATCACACAAGAATCTTCCCTATGAAAGTCTCATGCAGTACACATTTTAAATTTGTTCACTTGTAAGGACTTCCAATGTAAGCAAAACCCCACTATTCTCCAAGAAATCTCTCTAATACTGTTACAAAAGAAAACATGCCAGCTACAGAAATACTTATAAGCTAATCATTACACACTTTCAAGCACACAGAAAACTCATGTATGACTGGTTCAAAATTCAAAACTCCAAAATAAATTATATTAAAATATATATATGTCACACAGGTTACATCACAACATGGAACAGCTTAAATAAACTACACACAGGCCTTGGTAACTTGAAGCAAATCTAATGGGTCTATCAGTTGCTCTGTCAATCTTTATTTTATGCTTAGTCAGCGTTATGGGCCAGGCCAGACCCCTCAAAACATTTTAAGAAGGTAGCCTCAGAACCTAACTTTTCTCGTTGTTTAAGCAGATGTAAGGTAAGTATTCCAGAAGTGACGCAGCTGGTCAAACCACTCGGTTTTAAACAAAACCAAATTCATTCACACATGAACAAAAAACCGAATTTAGAATAACATTAACTATTCATCGGGAATGGTGATGACTTTTGCCCGAAAAGTCGATTTTTTCTGCTCCTCGGATGCTGCCTGACCTGCTGTGCTTTTCCAGCACCACTCTAATCTTGACTCTAATCTCCAGCATCTGCAGTACCCACTTCTGCCTCGCCAACGTTAAGGGCATTTAAATGGGCATTGGACATACATATGGATAATAATGGAACAGTGTAGGTTAGATGGAAAGCAGATTAATTTCACAGGTCAGCGCAACATCGAGGGTCGAAGCGCCTGTACTGAGCTGTAATGTTCTATTTTCTATGTTCTATGAGTGATCAATATGTCCATTTGAGAAGAATCCACCCATGATTGTCAACTCAAGATACATACAGTTATCCTATTTTGTAAAGTAGTACACATAAAAGGCATTTGTTACAGATGTTACATTTATTACCTATATCCTACTTCCTTGTTTCTGTTAGCTTCTGATAGTGGGTGGCACATTGGCACAGTGGTTGGCACTGCTGTCTCACAGCGCCAGAGACCCAGGTTCCCGCCTCAGGCAATTGCCTGTGTGGAGTTTGCACATTCTCCTCGTGTCTGCGTGGGTTTCCTCCGAGTGCTCTGGTTTCTTCCCACAGTCCAAAAATGTGCAAGTTAGGTGAATTGGCCATGCTAAATTGCCCATAGTGTTAGGTGAAGGGGTAACTGTAGGGGAATGGGTCTGGGTAGGTTGCTCTTCAGAGGGTCAGTGTGGACTTGTTGGGCTGAAGGGCCTATTTCCACACTGTAAGTAATCTAATCTAATATAAATGATGTAGAAAGCAATTGTATTAAAATATATGTAAGTCACATAGGTTATAGAACAGCGTAAATATACTGCAGGGCTAGGTAAATTCATTTTTTGTTTTTATCTGCAAGTTCTTAAATGGGTTATTTATTCTATTCTGAAGTTCATTTTTTTCTGTTGTCAGTTCCTTATCATTATTACTGTGAATAAAAGTATTATTTTATCATCATTGTTGGGGCAATTGCTATCAATGTATGTTTACATTTTTGTAATAATTCAGTAATTAACTAAACATTTTGTTAAGTTATTAAATTTTAAGAAAAGGATGAAGAAACATTTATTAACCTTCCACCTACCTTTTGGCCAATGGCAAAAACTTTCTAACATTTTAATAGATGACAAAATATTAATAATCCCTGCAACATGTTTAGTCATTAGGTCAACTAGTGTCCTCTTTGTGCAGATGAAATCATATAAATGGATGAATGCTAGGATTTATTACAACATGTGGAAATTCCTTGCATTATAAAACTAAAACAAAGGAATGTGATTTTAAACAGTATTCTCAAAATACTGATCTCGACACAGTTTACACTAACTGACTAATCAACAGACGTTGGACACTTCTTTTCAATCCACAGCTCCTAATATTTATCATCTAATTACAGTTATTACCTTGCTGTAGTCATTCAATAACAACCACCCAGAAAAAGATGTTCTTTTTTCACTGAACTATTTTAGTTCACATTTGTTGGACGATACAAAATCAAAGGGCACAGAAGCATGTTTTCGTGCTAATGTCTTACTGCTTTTCCAATTTAGGTGACTTTGTATTGACATTTCTAAATTGGTGTTCTTCAATTATAGCTTGAAATGCCACTGCAAAAGGACAATATTCTATGTTCAATGAGTCCCAATGGCATAATCAAAGCTCAGTACACAAATCTGAATAAACACATAAAATGACTGTGTTCTGTTTATACAGTATTATCTTCTGCCAGTTGTGTCATTACAGACAGTTAAAATTTTGATTTTGAATAGTAAATATTGTATGTGCGTGCTCAATTAAAATAAAAATCTTTTGCATAGAAAGCAGATCAATGTATGGCAAAAAGGCAGATATGATAGTTGTGCTTCAAAATAAAATAATAATGTATTTTGATTTCCATTGGTCACACCATTTTAGTATACAAAAGACAAATATTGAAACCAAGACATGATTACTTACCAAAGTTTGCCCAAGGTCCTTCCCAACATAGCCATTCACAAAGCTAACTCACCCATCTGCAAGCTGTGATAAATCAGCTATAATGATATTAAAACTTATATTTATCAGAGTTACTTGATTAGTTGCCCATAGACTGCAAAAGCAACTGGAGAAATAAATCTATCTTATGTTGTTATTGGTCCAGTTTGGACAATTTTGAGTAAATACAGTAAAAAGCACCCTATTCTAACTAAACCTGCCCCAAGCTGGGGAATGTGCATGTTATTTCTCTATGTGGACCATCAGCAGGGTGAGACATGTAATACAGGAGTAATTAACCTGGTGTGCCTGTAAAATCTATGGCAATGAATGTTATAACAATTGTAACCATCTTACTATCTTATATCATGCAATATAGAAGGGATTCAATGAATAAAGATGTAAGACAACTTTTGTAGCAAATTAATGAGAATGAGAATAGCCTTTATGTTCACATGCATTCAAATGAGTGTAGTGAAAAGTTTGTAATGTCACCTCTTGGCACCATCTTAGGTA
>NC_057714.1:76693279-76695868 GCF_004010195.1 Chiloscyllium plagiosum
GGTTTCCTGTGTTTATTTTTTGCTATGAATCTTGGAGAAGCTGCATAGAACACTTAAATTGAGCTATTGTAAACAATGAATTATTACTGAGGTCTTGCCAAATAAAGAACCCCTGGCAGATCTTAATGCCAAGGAGAAATCATGTACTGTAACGTACAAAGTGAGAAGTCAGCTCTTTAATCACTGAAAGGGTGTGCTTTGTGATAGTTGAATGCATAGTATCTTAAAATTCAGAAAGAATGCATTCCATGGATTTGATGACTTGTGTTTTGACTGGGTGTGATGCAGTTGGCCTCTGGACAGAAAGGAATAAGAAGTTTATGTTTCCTGTTATGAAATATAAATGACTCCATTTAATGTTGCTACGCTCAAAATATATTGTTTGGCAGAGTTTCTTTTCCCCAAAAGATTAATTTAACTTATTAAATGACAAGTTCCATGACAATCTGTTCAAGTTCCAAACACTGCAATTTTATATTATGTTTCAAGGCAAAGCTAATAAGTCTTTTCAGTTTAGATTTATATTCTTTGTACAGCACATTACATTGATAGAATTATACCTCAGCTATTTCACTAACAAATACAAATCAAAACTATCAAGTTAAAATGCATTAACATTATAAAACATTCTAACTTGACAAGCCTTTTTCTGCTGCTCTATTTGAGTAAGTGTATTGTATTGAAGTATAAGCCATTAATAGCATTGAGTTCAAGGCTATTCAGCAAAGTAATATTTTAGTGCATTGAAGAATATGGGTTACTTTCTCATCATGTAACTCATTAATGTTAACTTCACACAAATCCAGGTTTTAGGCTATTTTGTTATGGCTGAGAATGTAGTCGTACTAATGAAAGGCTTCAAATTATGAGCATGCTCCACCTTAACAGCTTCAAGGGGAAGAGAAATACAAACTCTCTAGGAATTTCACACTTGCACTTCTGAATTTTTGATTTCTCTTTTGTTATTCATGGAAAGAGATGTGGCATTAAGTTATGCGTGAATATTGTTATTTTAAAGCAAGACGAGTTCACATAGTTTTGTTTTCAAAAGACCGCTGATTTAGCTGTAATAATTGAGACCAGATGGCCTGGTTTTGGGAAACTGATGCGCTGAAGTCCAATTATCTCTTCACAAGCCCATTAGTTAGATCCTCCCCATTCATCTTGTGAACAGATGTTGTAAGTAAATTCACATCCCAAGTGAGATGGAGAGGTACAGTATCTGGTTTTATTGACAGCCTTACCATCAAATCATTGTCATGCAGGAGTAAAAACAACGTTGCAAAGTGACTGCTTATTATAGAAATTTCTTGTTAGGAGACCAAAAGAAACTGTAGCATTATTAAAGCATATCCTATGCGAGGGATAATACAACTGTAAAACAGTCCCCCTCTCTTGAGATTACAGGGAGTATCCATTTGAAATGGACACTTAGCTACTCAGCAGTACATGGATTTTCCCATTTTTTAGACTTTCACCTGAATTGGATTAATTTTTTAATGCAAATTCCTAGCATATTATGCCTAATTAACCACACTGGAGAAGGGGTCACAAAAATGAGCGTGAACACAATATGCAATCAGTTCCTAAATGTCTTGTGAGTTCATCTACCCTCATTCAGGAGTTCATTGTGGGTTTTACTCCTTATTTTTTCATTATGTTTGAGATGAGCAAGTCTGACACAACACTTGGAGGAAGTACTGAGGATGGCAAGGTCACAAAATGTGCTCTGGGTGGGGGACTTCAATGTCCACCCCCAAGGGTGGCTCAGCAGCAAAACTACTGACTGAGCTGGTTGGGCACTAAAGGGCATAACTGCTAGACCAGGTCTGTGGGCAAGTGGTGAGAGAACCAACAAGAGGGAAAAACATACCTGTCGTCATCCTTACCAATCTGCCAGCTGCAGATGTATCTGCCCCTGATGGTATCGGTAAGAATGACCACCACACAGTCCTTGTGAACATGAAGTCTGCGTTCACATTGAGAATAATCTCCATCATGTTGTGTGGCACTATCACAGTGCTAAATGGGACAGACTTCAAACAGATCTAGCAACTCAAGACTGGCATCCATCAGGCTTTGTGGGCCATCAACAGCAGAACTGTACTCCAGCATAGTCTGTAACCTCATGGCCCAGCATATCCCCCACACAACCATTACCATCAAGCTGGGGATCAAACCTCGGTCAATGGAAAGTGCAGGAGGGCAGGCCAGGGGCAGTACCAAGCAAAGCTGAAAATGAGGTGTCAACCTGGTGAAGCCACCAAACAGGACTATTTGCTTACCAAACAGCATAAGCAGCAAATGGTAGACAGAGCTAAGCAATACCACATCAGTGCAAAAGATAAGGCTAAAGCTTTTGCAGCAATCTTCAGCCAGAAGTGGTGAGTGGATGATCCATCTGGGCCACTTCCACTAGTCCCCAGTATCACAGATACCAGTCTTCAGCCAATTCGATTCACTCCGTGTAATGTCAAGAAATGGTTGGAGGCACTGGACACTGCAAAGGCTACGGGCCCTGACAACATTCTGGCAATAGTACTGAAGACTTGTGCTCCAGAACCTGCCCCTCCCCTAGCCAAGTAGTCC
>NC_057714.1:76696294-76708279 GCF_004010195.1 Chiloscyllium plagiosum
TGCCTACTCTTGATCCATCAGTAAAGTGATAGAAGATGTCTTCGACAGTGCTATCAAGCAGCACCATCCCTGCAATGACCTGCTTAGTGATGCATAGGTTGTGTTCCGCCAGGCCACTCAGCTCCTGACCTTATTAAAACCTTGGGCAAACATGGACAAAAGAGCTGAATTCCAGATGTGAGAGTGACAGCCCTTTACATCAAGGCCACATTCAACCAAGTGTGGCATCAAGGAGCCCTAACAAAACCGGAATCAATGTGTATCAGGGAACAAACCTCTGGTGATTAGAGTCATACCTGACACATATGAAGCTGGTTGTGGTTGTTGGAGGTCAGTCATCTCAGGTCTAGGACATCTCTGCAGAAGTTCCTCAGGTTAGAGCCCTCGGTCCAATCATCTTCAGCTGCTTCATCAATGGCCTTCCCTCCATCATAAGGTCAGAAGTGGGGATGCTCACCGATAATTGCACAGTGTTCAGCACCATTTGTGATTCCTCCAATACTGAAACAATCCACATCCAAAAGCAACAAGATGTGGACAAAATTCAGGCTTGGGCTGACAACTGGAAAGTAGCATTCGTACCACACAAATGCCAGGCAATGACCATCACCAACAAAAGACAATCTAATCACCATCTTTTGACATTCAATGGTGTTACCATTATTGAATCCCCCCACTATCAACATCCTGGAGGTCATCTGGAATCACCACATAAAAACAATGGTGACACGAGCAGTCAGAGGCTCAGAATACTGTGGAGAGCACTGACTCCCCAAGGCCCAAGTCAGGAGTGTTATGGAATTCTCCTCACTTGCCTGAATGAGTGCTGCTCCAACAACACTCAAGAAGCCTGACACAATCCACAACAAAGCAGCCTGTTTAATTGGCACTACACCCACAAGCATCAACTCCCTCTACCACCGAAGCTCAGAAGCAATAATGTGTACAATCTACAAGACGTACTGCAGAAATTCACCATAGTTCCTTAGACAGCACCTTCCAAACCCATGACCACTTCCATCCAGAAGAACATGGGCAGCAGTTACATGGGAATATCACCAAGTTCAAAGTCCCTTCCAAGCCACTCACCATCCTGACTTGGAATATATTGTCATTCCTTCACTGTTGCTGGGTCAAAATCCTGGAATTCTTTCCCTAATGGCAATGTGGGTCAACTCACAGCAAGTGGACTATAGCGATTCAAGAAAGCAGCTCACCACCACCTTTTCAAGGCCAACTGGGGATGCGCAATAAATACAAGCCAACCAGCAATGCCCATGTCCCAAAAAGATTAATAACTTTAAAAACAAACAACACCTTTTATTAACTTTGACGTGTTATTGAGACCTTGGACAGACAAAAGTCTATTACTGGATTTGACAAACTCAACCATATTCAAAAATCAGTACTAGGAGACTTTATCCATATTTGAGACATTACAGAAAATTCTTATGCAAATGACTGATAAATAGCAATAGAGGGGTGGCAACGAAGTAGGTGGGCAGTTGAATGCAGGAGAAACCAGAAGTTTCCTTTTAGGCATCAAAGAGCACCTCCTCCTAATCTCTTTAAGAACATGCTCTCGAGGAAAAACTTGCATTTTTGGCTGTTTCTGACCCCACTTTTTCTTAGCTGACCTGCTGGAAGTGGTTGAAATTGCTTCAGAATCCAATCTGCGCAGCTAAATAAATGTCCAGTGTTTAATGTTCTGTGTAGATTACTGCATTCGTGGCCATTTTACTGACTATTTCAAATTTTCAACATAATGAATACAGAAGCTTCTCTCAGTAAATCTCCTGCTGTAGACAGTAATGTTGCAGCATAGAGGGAAGACTGGTTGGCTGGTACAAAACAGAGAACTTGCATAAGTGGGTCTTTTTCTGACTGATAGGATGTAACCAGTGGGTCCTACAGGGGTCTGTGATGGGGCCTCAATTGGTTACAATTTACATAAATGACTTTGTTGGGAAAAGTGAAGGCAGGTTGGCTACATTTGGTAAGTAGAGTGCTAGGTAGGAAAATATGCTGTGAAGAGAATATAAAGAGGCTGCAGACAAATATAGACAGGTTGAGTGAGTAGGCAAATATCTGACAAGTGGAGAATAATGTGAGAAAATGTGAAGTTCTTTGCTTTGGCAGGAAGAATTAAATGCAATGTATTACTTAATTAGAGAATGATGGCAGAATTCTGAGCTGCAGAGGAATCGGAATAGTTCCAAAATGTTAGTATGCAGCTACAGCAAGCAACACAAAGGGCTAATGGAAGTGTAACCTTTCTGTCAAGAAGTGTTGACTATATAAATAAGGATGTGCTGCTTCTATTATGCACGACATTGGTGAGACCACACATCAAACACTATTGAGTTTTGGTCTCCTTATTTAAAGAAGGATGTCAATACATTGGAAGTGGTTCAGAGGAGGTACCTGGTATCAGAAAGTTGTTTCATGAGAAAGCATTGGTCAGGCTGGGTTTATTTTCATTAGAGTTTAGAATATTGGAGGGTAACTTGACTGAACTCTGAAAGAACTTAGACAGGTTAGTGAAGTGGTTCGATATGTGACTAATAGGGTTTAATGTAGAGAGATATGATGTGACACATTTTTCTAGTCAAAACATTGAAAGACAATACAAACTAAGGGGTACAAGTTTAAAGGGAGTGCAGGAGCCAGCAGATCTTGGTGTATGGGTATAGAAGGAGCAGGATAGATTAAGAGAGGTATTTATAAAACATCCTCAGCTTCATTTATATGGAAATAGCTTAAAAGAGCAAGGAGGTGATATTGAACTTGTACAAGAGACTTGTTAGACCTCAGCTAGAATATTTTGTACAGTTCTAGGCATCACTTTATAGGAAGGATTTAAACACACTGGAGAGTGCATACAAAGTATAAGAACATTTCCAGAGATTAGGAACTTCAGTTATAAGGATAGATTAAAGATGTTGTGGGATTGTTCTCCTTGAAGAGAAGAGGCTAAGAGGAGATCTGATAGTGGTTTACAAAATTATGAGGCAACTGGATATAGTAGATATGAGAAACTGTTCCCACCCTGTTAAAGGATCAAAAATCAAACAGCACAGACATAAAGTCATTTGTAAAAGAAGCAAATGCAAGATGAGTTCAAACCTTTTTCACACTGTGAGTAATTAGGGTATAAAATGCATTGCCTGGAAGCATGGTGAAGGCAAGTTCAAGTGAGGCATTCAGGAGAGTACTAGATGATAGTTTGGATAGAAGTAATGCAGGAGGATGAAGGGAAAAAGCAGCAGATTGAGTGTAGGTAATTAAGCTCATTTGAAGAGCTGGTGCAGACACGATAGGCTGAATGGCTTCTCTCTGTACCATGACTCTTCAGTGAATCAGTGAAATGTATAAGATCCTTTATCTTCCTCTTGACAAAATGATGTTGAAAGGATATCACCTCTTGTTGATGCATCCAAAACTAAGAAGCTCTGTTGTAAAATGAGAGGTTGTCCTTCAGAGATGGTGAACTTATTTTCTCTCAGAGATTTGTGCAACTTTAAATCTCCCTGCCTCAGAAGGCATTAAAGGCAGATTCATCAAATATTTTTAATATAGAGATGGTTAGACCCTTGTTAAGCAATGGGATCAAAGACTATCAGAACTAAATGTGAATGTAGAATTCTAAACACTAACAGATCAGAAAAAATCTTATTGAAAGGCAGCTCAGGCTTGAAGGGCCAAATGGCCTCTTTTTGCATGTACTTCAGATGTTTGTAAAGAAAACTGTCACATTCTAGTTTCCTAAAGCTAAAAATTAGAATTTCAGGTGGAGTTGTGGCTTAAGCTGATGAATACGTGCAAAGATATGAGGACATTAATGGTGTACTGCTGCGATGGGTTAATCTTAACATGACTAGGGCATTTGATTAAGTTAATTAAGTGCAGCTTGAATGATTCCCAGTTGGAGGTCAATGTGTTTGTTGTAGGCTCCCTTAGAGAGCATAAGATGTCATTCATTATTGAAATGACTATTGTCTGGCATTACAGCCCTTTGCACAAGTATTTAATTAAGTATTCATTCCATTCAGTTTGTAAAAAGCAAATTCTTTGCAATCATAATCATATTTCTCAAAGATGACTAATGTGATAAAAAGACAATCTGCCCTCATTTTAACATGCATTTATGTCCTAATAATAATTATAATGACTGCCTTAAGATAGTCGACTACAATTGCCCTTTATTACAAATGAAAAATCGTTTTGTTTGCTCAAACCTTGTCTGCCTTGACATCTGAGCATACTCTAACACCAGTGAGGAGACAGATTTGATGAAAATAAACTCCGTTGAATGAAATACACTGTCACTCAGGTACATTAACATGCCCTGGAATCACACATGGGTTTTCTCTCAAAGCACTTGAAATAAAACTCATTAGAATTATCATGAGTCAATTTATATCAATTTATTGCATGCTCAAAATATCATGGAAAATAATCCGCTCCTTAATTTTGTTCTTTGTATTTCATCAAATTTCATGAAATGCATCGAAAAGTGGCTAGGTTTACCACTGTTGATGTTGTCAGTACCTGATGATACACTCTACTGCCAACTTCCATATGACTGATATAAATATTCTGATGAGAAATCTTGCCAGAATCTCAATCTCAGGGATAGCAAATATCTATTGCATTTTGAACAGATCCCCTGAGACAACAAGCTAATTTTAGATCTATGGGATGGATTCTTACGTCCTTTCAAAATAATTGTGGGCTGTGACCAACTCCTGGCTCCTGACCTCTATAGTTGTGAACAACTCACCTACCAACACGACTTCCTGGGAAAAATCCTCCTAATTGGTCACCTCTGCAAATTCCCTGTCAAATTAAGGATGGCAGCAGTTTCTGAGGCTGCAGGTTCAAACTAGAAGGAGTCATATCATTCTGTCTGACAGCTATAAATCTAGAAATTAATATTCAGACAGTCACCTGGTTGAGCTAACTTTCCTCCTTACTATTCTTCTGACAGCATTGAAATTTTCAGCCAACCAGTACCAAATTCATTGTCATCCCACATTTCAACCATACTGTATCTACTTTGTACTTTGCTTCCTAAAATGAAGTTGCATTCCCTGAACTTTTTCTAATCTGTCACTGGTATTTCATCTGTGTTCTTTCATGCATTCTCATTCCTCATTAAATAATTCGTATACGTTGCCTACTTATTGACTTTTGTTCACTTTTACTATTTTTACAAAGTTGCCTTTAGTATTCTGATGCTTTACTTTCATCAATTAATCTACTGTTCTCTCGGTTGTGTCAGTACTTAGATTAGATTACTTACAGTGTGGAAACAGGCCCTTCGGCCCAACAAGTCCACACCGACCTTCTGAAGAGCAACCCACCCAGACCCATACCCCTACATTTACCCCTTACCTAACACTACAGGCAATTTAGCATGGCCAATTCACCTGACCTGCACACCTTTGGACTGTGGGAGGAAACCGGAGCACCCGGGGGAAACCAACGCAGACACGGGGAGAATGTGCAAACTCCACACAGACAGTTGCTCAAGGCGGGAATTGAACCCGGGTCTCTGACACTCTGAGGCAGCAATGCTAACCACTGTGCCACGTGCCGCCTCTTGAACTAAATCTTTTGGAATAGAAATGTACCCAATCCTGTGCTATTCAGGCTAGAATAATTAAAATAATTTACAATTTCATTCATAGGATATGGATATCGCTGGCTGTATCAGTATTTATTACCGTCTCTAGTTGCCCTTCAGAAGGTCATGGTGAGCTGCCTTCTTGAGCTGTCTACAGTTACTGTGCTGTAGGTAACTCCACAATGCTGTTAGGGCTAGAGTTCCAGGATTTTGACTCAATGATGGTGAATGAATGTTGATAACAAGAGGCATTGTTCCCATGCACAGCTGGCTTTGTCCTTGTAGATGATGGTGGTTGTAGGTTTAGAAGGTGCTGTCTAAGAAGTCTTGGTGAATTTCTGCATTTCACCTTATAGATGGCACACATTGCTGCCATCTGTATCAGTAGTGGAGAGAGTGAATGTTGCGTTTATGTGCCGATCAAGCAGGTTACTTTGGCCTGGATGGTGTCAAGCCTTTTGTCTGCTGGTAGAACTGCACTTGTCCACGCAAGTGGGGAGTATTCCATCACATTCTTGAGTTGTGTCTTGTAGATAGCGGACAGGCTTTGTGGAGTCAGTAGGTGAGTTACTTGCTACAGGATCCCTAGCGTTGGACCTGCTCTTGCAGCCATTGTGTTTATATTCTTAGCCCAGTTCAGTTTCTGGTTGATTGTAACCCCCAGGAAGTTGGTAGTGGGGAATTTGATGATGGCAATGCTATTGAATGTCAAGAGGCAATGATTAGATTATCTTTTATTGGAGATAATAGTTGTCTGGCACTTGTATGGTGTAAATGTTATTTGCCACTTTTCAGCCCAAGCCTGGACATTGATCAGGTCTTGCTGCATTTGAACATGGACTACTTCAATATCTGAGGGGTCACAAATAGTGTTGAATGATGTGAAATCATTAGCGAACTTCCCTATTCCTGCCCTTATGATGGCAAAAAGTCATTGATCAAGCAGCTGAAGATAGTTTGGCCTGAGGAACACAGCCATCAAATAAACACTTCCTTTTGTGCCAGGGATGATTCCAACCAGCCGAGAATTTTCCCCTGATTCCTTGGTCCAATGTAATTGATGAAAACTAACAACACTTATTAACTATTTTCATAGGGCATACACAAGCAGAACATCTCTTTCACTCCCATGTTCCACTTCCCTGTGATCTGCCATCAGTTAGGATGGATAAAAGAATACTTTCAGCTTCCTATAAAGCATGATCATGAATGACATCTAGAGATGTACTTTGGGCCTGCAACCATATTAGAGAAAATTAACAATATTTAATAACTATATGTACTATGTACAGGAGAGACAGCTTGAGAACTTTCCACCCTCAGGTTCAAGTTCTATGTAACCTGTTATCATAGAAGGCAGAAATTAATCCCTTCTGCCCACCCTTAGTCTATAGACCTCAATTTCTTGCACATTCATGAGTTTATCTAAAAATCCCTTAAACGTATCTGCTTCCACCACCACCATTGGCAACGTGTTCCAGACTAATATCTCTCTGTTTAAAAAAACCTGCCCCTCATGTCTCCTTTGAACTTTTCCCCTCTCACCTTAAATGCATGCGCCATAGTATTAGACATTTCAACTCTGGGGAAAAAAAATTCTAACCGTCAATCCTATCCATGAATCCCATAATTTTATAGACTTCAATCAAATCTCCCCTCAACCTCTGCCACTTAAGAGAAAACAACCTGAGTTTTCCTAGCCTCTCTTTATAGCTCATACCCTCTTATCTGTGCACCATCTTGGTAAACCTCTTCTACACCCTCTCCAAAGCCTCCACATTCTTTCTGTAATGTGGCAACCAGAATCAAACATAAATCTCTAAGTGTGGCTGAACCAAAGTCTTAAAAAAATTGCAGTATCATTTCATGTCTCTTGGACTCAATTCCCTGATGAATAAAAGCAAGTATACTATACATCTTCTCTACCACACTACCTACTTGTATGGCCACTTTCAGGGAGCTATGGACTTGAATCCCAAGATCCTTCTGTACATTCATGCTGTTCAGAGTCCTGTATTAACTGTATACTTTTCCTTAACATTTGATCTCCCAAAATGCAGTACCTCACACTTACCTGACTAAACTCCATCTGCCATTTCTCCGCCCATATCTGCAACTGATCTCTATCCCACTGTATCCATTGACAACCTTCTATAGATCCACCAGTCTCTGTATTGTCTACAAACTTATTAACCCACCCATCTACATTTTCATCCAAGCCATTTATATATATATCCAAACAGCAGAGGTCCCAATATAGATCCCTGTGGAACACCACTTGGCACAGACTTCCAGCCTGAAAAACATTCTTCCACCCCTACCCTTTGTCTTCTTTGGGCAAGACAATTCTGAATCCACGTGGCCAAGTCACCATGGATCCCACGCATCTTAATCTTCTGGATGTGCCTACCATGAGGGACCTTGTCAAAAGCCTTACTAAAATCCATGTAGACAACACCCATTGCTCTACTCTAATCGATCACCACCTCGAAAAATTCAATCAATTTAGTAAGACATAGCCTACCCTGCACAAAGCCATGCTGATTGTCCCTGATTAGACCATGCTTTTCCAAATGTATGTAAATCCTATCCCTAAGAATTCTCTCCAATAGATTCTAACCACCGATGTGAGTCTCACTGGTCTATAATTTCATAGATTATCCCTATTTCCCTGCTTGAACAGAGTACCAAAATGAGCTACTTGCCAATCCTCTGGGACCTCTCCAGTGGCTAGTGAGGATACAAAGATCTTGGTCAAGGGCTCAGCAATCTCCTCTTTTGCCTCCCTCAATAACCTGGGGTAAATACCATCAGATCCTGGGAACTTATCCACCTTACTGGATAAGGCGGCATGGTGGCTCAGTGGTTAGCACTGCTGCCTCACAGCACCAGGGTACCAGGTCTAATTCTGGCCTTGGGTGACTGTCTGTGTGGAGTTTGCACATTCTTCCCGTGTCTGCGTAGGTTTCCTCTGGGTACTCCGGTTTCCTCCCACAGTCCAAAGATGTGCAGGTCAGGTGAATTGGTCATGCTAAATTGCCTGTAGTGTTAGGTGTATTAGTCAGAGGGAAATGGGACTGGGTGGGTTACTCTTTGGAGGGTCGGTGCGGACTTGTTGGGCTGAACGGCCTGTTTCCACACTGTAGGGAATCTAAGAATTAATGCTCTTCAAGAGATCCAACACCACTTTTTCTTGATCTCAAAATGTCCTAGCATATTAGCATGCTCTACACAAATTTTACTTTCCTCCATATTCTTCTCCTGGGTGAATACCGATGCAAAGTACTCATTTAAGATCTCACCCACATTCTCTGCCTTTAAGCATAAGTTCCCTCCTTTATCTTGAGTGGCCCTACCTTCTCCCAAGTTACCCTTTCATTTTTAATGTATTAATAGAATGCCTTGGGATTCTCTTTAACACTATTTACCCAGGTCATTTCATGGCCCCTTCTTGCTCTCCTAATTCTCTGTTTGAGTACTTTCCTGCTTTCCTTATATCCCTCACAGGCCCTGTCAGACTTTAGCTTCCTAAATCACAATCTCCCTCTTTATCCAAGGGTCCTTTATCTCGCCATCCTTATCCTTCCTCCTTACTGGAACACGTCAGTCCTGAACTCTCCCCAGCAAGTCTTTAACACTTCCTACGTGTCAAATGTAGACTTGACTGATAACAGCTCCTCCCAGTTAACACTCCCTAGCTCCTGCCTAATACTGACGTAATTTGCCCTCCCACAATTTAATACCTTCCTGCAAGGTTCTGACTTATCCTGATTCATAGCTATCTTAAAACTTAAGGAGTTGTGTTCACTGTTTCCAAAATGCTCTCCCATGGAAAGGTCAGTCACCTAGCCAGGCTCATTGGTCAACACAAGATCCAGTATGGCCCCTCCTCTAGTTGGATTATTCACATGCTGTTTCTAGAAACCCTCTTGGATGCACTGAACAAATTCTTCCCCATTTAAGCCTCTTGCGTAATGGAGTCTCAGTTAATATTAGGTCACCCACTATGACAATCCTGTTATCATTGCAACTTTCCACAATCTGACTACATATTTGTTCCTCAATATGTCGGTTGCTGTTGGTGGGTTTATAATTTAATCCTATCAGAGTGATTGCACCTATCTTATTTGTGAGCTCTACCCATATTGCCTCAGTGGATGAACCCTCCAATATGTCCTCTCTGTGTGCAGATGAAACATTCTAGCTGATTAGTAATATAACTTCTTCACTTCTTTTACCTTCCTCACTATCTCATCTATAAATGATGAAACCCTGGAATATTGAACAGCCAGTCCTATTCCTCTATCATCCTCTGTAATGGCCACAACATTATACTCCTCTGTATTGATCCAGTCTCAGCACTCATCTGCCTTACCTATAATATGATGTGGAGGAGCCGGTGTTGGACTGGGGTAGATAAAATTAAAAAGCACACAACACCAGGTTATAGTCTAACAGGTTTATTTGGAAGCACTAGTTTTCAGAGCGCAGCTCCTTCAACAGGTGGTTGATGTAGCAGCGCTCTGAAAGCTAGTGCTTCCAAATAAACCTGTTGGACTATAACCTGGTGTTGTGTGTTTTTTAACTTTACCTTTAATACACCTTGCATTGAAATAAATGCACTTCAACCTGTGAATCTATTATTTGCAGTTACATGTTTCTGCCTGTCCTTCCTTTCTGACTTATTGGTCTTAACATCGACCTTCTCCACTGTCCCTCCATCTGCTGACCTGCTGTTCTGGTTCCCAGACTCCTGCCATTCTAGTTTAAACTAGATGCAATTCAATGATAAGTATGAAGCTATTAATTCCATGTACAACACCTCTCTACTACAAACTACTTATACTTTCATCTTAATCCCTAAATATGTTTCACCAAAAATTGTCAGTCTCCAGCAGCATGCTGGGTATGTTTTGAGGAAGTGAGGGATATATGCTTTCGATATTTTCTCCTTATTATGCAAACATAATGGCAGACTTAGATACCTGCTTCCCACAACAGTTGCTACATGGGCTGTAACATTAATTATAACTTGAAGGTGACGTGAGAGAAGTTTGATCAAAGAAAGCCAGATCCATGAGACGATTCTTCAGGAACTGAACCATCAAACACCTCAAAGAGGATGACAAAAAAATACTGTCATTCTCATTTTCTTCTTCTGCTGCTTTTCTCTTTTTCTCCTATGCACGTTGGGGAAAGGTTAAAGCATCAGCTTGAAAAAAATGAATCAACTTCAGCATGAAGTACAATACATGTAATATTCACTGCTGCTGCAACAATGGAAGAATTATTCAAACATTTCATCCAAGAGCACATCGGGTCGACAAAAAGAAGAACAAAGATTATTTTGCAAGACAATTCTGAAATCAAAGATTTGACGAGTTCCCTGCAACATCTAGGGTCAGTATTTCTCTTTCTTTAGTTAGTGGTACTGTTCCCACACTTTTTTCAGCTTGAGGCTGCTGCTGTGCAGACAATGATATATTGGGAACTCCAGCCAAAAGTAGGACTTTACAATCATCAGCATTAGAGTAAAGTTGAAGATGAAAATATGTTAGACCGTGCTGGACACCTCCTTCAGGATTGGGATATATTGGAGGCTTCTCAGTGGTATTCCAAGCCTGAGCTTTGATTGATAATGATAGTGGACATTTCCTCCACAATGCCTACCATGGCAATAAGATGGGAATTTTGTTTCAGTATATATTTATTTTCTGAATGCAATTGCTGGATATGGTCACCACTGATTGGGCAACAGTTATTACCCATCCATAATTGCCCTTGAGATGGTGGTAGCAAGCTGCCTTTTTGAACTATTGCAGTCCGTATACTGTAGTAGACCCACAATGCTATTCGGGAGGGAATTTCAGGATACGTACACTATACGAGATACTATACTTGCTCTGTGGCCAGTGATATCCTTTTAATTTCTTTGGACCTGGTACAACACTTACACATGCCTGTAACGCAGTTTTTAAAACAATTTCATTGCACCATTTCTAATGTGTGAATGACACTCTGTTGCTCAATTGTCCTCTATGACTCTTAATGGACCATTTATGTGCAGTGCTCAGGTTATTTAGGAGTTTTTGAATCGGATTGGAGTTTCCACTGCTGCTGAAAGAGAACATTAAGGTTTAGCATGTCAGCTTGTAGCTGTCACTTTTGTCTTTGCTGCACCACCTTTTCATTGCACCGAGTCTCACATCAAAGAGAAATGAAAGATCCCCAATATCCTGCTGTGGTCCAAGGTGCTGAGGTTTCTTTGTGCCTTCCCCATTCCTTATTCCACAGGAAGCCAGACCTTTTCTGCAGGATTGAAGGTACTGCAGTCTGAATGGTGAAAATTACATTGA
>NC_057714.1:76708779-76744783 GCF_004010195.1 Chiloscyllium plagiosum
CTGTTCAATGTTAAAATTTTCCTTTAGCTCTTTAATGATTATTTTAAATTGATTATCCATTATTGCCAGCTTCCCAACTAAGGAAAATATTATTTAGTCTCTGAAAATCTTTCACAGCTTTAAATTTATCCACTACATTTCCTCTTAACATTCTCTAATACAAATATGCTGAATAAAATACATCTTTCCTCTTAATGATATCTTCTGATCTTTGGAATCATATTGGTGAATTTATTTATGCCTCATTAAAAATAGTTTTTTAATGGCTTTATCTACTTTCGCTTTCAGAAACAATGTTAATCATAAAAATTGAGTGAATGCATGAACAAACATTTCAACTTAAAAATGAGACACTTCAATAAAATTCAATTTGTATCCATACAAGATGTTTCATTCTTAGTACCTGAATGCAACTGTAATACTCTTAATATTTACAGTTTATATTCTACAACAGGCATACAGGTCAAGGCAAATAATTGCAAATTGTGAATTACTGAAATTGCAATAGAATTTAACTTCTTTCTATTCAGCATGCTTCACTCTTGAGGTGCTTCAGTACAATTTCAAAATGCTTATTATATGTAATCTATATTTCTTGTTCCTCTCTTTAATTATTTTATTCAAACTATTTCATCATGCTATGGTACAAAGATGTTGCAGGTGAAAAACAACCCAGACTGTCTGGTACCGAGGGAGTAGGGACACTACCACTGTGCTGCAAGAGTCCACATGTCTTATTGTTTATCTCTATTGGACAGGAGCTTTGCTAGAATGCTAAAGCCTAATGCTCAATTGTCTCTCTATTCGTCCACAGTTATCCACATTAAATTACATCTGTTATCTCTTAGCCTAGTTGCTTATTATTCTTAATCATTATCTCACTACAAATCCTGGAGAATTTTGTCTAAGTACAAAGGAAGCTGAAGAATCCAGAGGAACAGCTCTTTTTAAATGACATATTTGCAATTTTCCTGACCATGATTTTACCAAAGCATCAAGAAAATAGCAACATTTTTCCATATATATTTTGTAGGTTGGCTTTACTGATTTAAAAAGTCAGATTACAAGTTTTGAAGTGGATGCAGTAATTGCATTGCTCCTGAATGATATTAAGACTCCAAGATTTCATTTAACAGCATTGCTTCGGTATCGTCACTATCAGAGGAAGTTATGATTGTGACTTTCTTACAGCAATTAAAACTGGAGGTGACGGGGAAGCACAGCCTGGGGGAGGAAACCTTATATCTGGAACTTCAATAAATCCTATCTTATTAGATGAGGTCTTCCTCCTGAATATCTTTTGGAGCTCTACTGAAAATTAATTAATTTTCAGCCTAGATCCAATTCAAACTGGAGCAAATCAGAAAACTAACCACGTATCTGAAACATATTGCTCCAACAGGTCACACAGTGTATACTGCCACATGGCTGCAGTAGAGGGTGCTCGTCTTGAAGGTACAGCTGAAGTGCCTCGTTGTGTCGAAGTTGTTTGGAAACGAGTATGAAAACATTTTAACTTCTCATTGTTATCAGTTCTCAATCTATTAAGAACAAGTTGTATTAAGACAACATAGTTTAAATATGTAAGGTAGGAAACCAAACTCCCAAATACGTTCGTCATGACCAAAACCCGTTATGATTCGAGGCACATTACACAACTGGAAAGCAGACTGGGAGAATGCAAATTACTGAAATGTCTTAAATTGTTATTAGCGATTTCGCGGTAGGCAACCAACACAGTTCACCTGTCAGCAATGGCGTTCATGTTATTATAGACAATCTGTGTTTACCACTAGCTTGAAATCGTCAAGGGACCGAAAGTAAAAGAGGCAGATGCTGCAGTGAAGGGTGCTCTCTGCAAGTTCTGTTCTGACCCAAATACCGCTTGAGGTGGAAATAGCAGCAATGTCGTGCGCACCCTCCCGAGCTCGGAGGTTGGGCACACAAAGTGCCAGAGACGGCAAGTCGAAAATGAAGCCCCGGGACAAGTTGGAGTTTTTTTTTATTGCAAAGGCATGACGAGCGAGCAACCCAAACAGTAGCAGGAGACCGCCAGTGGCTCTCCATACAGAGGTATGAAAGGGAGTGTAACTGCCTAGGGACACACACACACACACAAACCCAGAAACTGCTCCTTCCAGAGAGGTAAAAGCCTGCCAGTGGAGATAGGGGACAAAGCGCTTGCTGTCTGCGGATGATGGAGCCTGAGCTGCACTCTCTCTGTGGAGATTTGGGAGGAAGAACACTTCCGGCGAGAGAGGGAGGCACACACACACACGGAGAGGCAGCCTGTGCCTGCCGCGGGTCTCCGGGGGAAGCTGTACCGCAGCTCGGGCTCCAGGCTGCTGACATTTCACACCAGCCCGCCCTGGATTGACTGGCTGGTTCACTCCCTTCCGCAGCTGGGGAGCGGGCGCTTTGTTAAAGGTGTTTGTGTGTGTGTCTCTCTCTCTCTAAGTGACTGTGGAAGTGTTGTTGAAAGAGGGAGGGGGGCCGGGGGGGGTGAGGGGGTGGGACACTCGGGCTTGGACTCGGCAAATGTAAACTTGTGGCGATCATCATGGCGGGTGTGAGGAAAGCCGGCTGCCTGAATGCTGCCCTGTGCTTCTTTGTAACCCTGGGAAACCTGGTGCACCTCAGCCTCGGGCGAAGCGGCCAGACTCTGGATGCTACTGGTAAGGAGCGCTCACTCTCTTTCAAACAAGAAACCATTTAAAACCAGAGAGAAAATACGAGAGAGGGGGGAAAGAAACCTCGCGGCTGCACGAACTGTCAAGTTCGAAAGTTTGCTCCTTCGTTTTTCTTGCTATTAAGTTCCTGACAATCTGCAACCAGATTGTGGTGGGGGGAGGCGAATGGAGCTTTAGGTGGAAGTTTTCCTAACGTTTGCACTTTTTATATTCAAGGCAGTAACCGTTTATATAGCGGGAGGAGGCTTGAATTGCTCTCTTTTCAAAGGCAGTCTCTGGTTGCCTTCTTTAAAATAATCTGCGCATCACTTTTTGAGGTGTTGGAGCCGGGCGGGAGGAATTTCCGAGCGAGATTCAGGAAAGTTAAATGTTAAAGCCGTCAGAGTGAGTTCAGCTCAGCGGCTGCACATTGTCTGTCTCTCTCTCTCTTTTCCCCTTCACACTGTGGGGGGGGGGATGGTTTAGCACAGAAAGGCTGGCATAACTGCGAAGCTCTGAAGCCTGTTGTTCGAATGCGTGTTTCCAGCGTTTGCCGGGGATTTGTCAGGGACCGGGTGAGGAGAAGTCACCGCGAGGAGGCTCCAACCCACATCCCCGCTGCCTAAACCCTTCCACCTCCAGCCAGTGTGTCAGGCAGAGCTGGGCTCGACAATCTCACTTTCATTACTTTCCATTTCAAAGGTCACGCACTGTCCGATTCTTACTCCTGGCATTTATTATGCTGACACCCTCTTTCCCCCCCCCCCCCCCCTTAAATAAAAAAAATAGATTTAAGACGCGCTTTGCAGAGAATATGGAAATCTGGTGGTCTACCTGCAGTTTGCTCAGGAAGGAACCGCAGGTCTAACTTGCTTGAGATTCCGAGCAGAGTTTGCAAGTGTTTCAGACAAAGTCAACGGGCCGAGTCCACTGGGAGTTTGAGGATTCGTGTGGAGTTTGTGCAGAAAGGCAGTGGGTCCTGATAGCTGGGTTGAGGTTAGGGAGGGAGCGAGGTGCACTCTTGGATTGATATTGAATGTTGATCTGCACTGAGTGCGGCAGCGGGCACTCACACTGGCGTCACTGGCAGATGGACTGGATGGTGTTGCTGTTCAGGATTTGTGTTGCATTACAGTGCTTTCTCTTTACCTGATTTGGAGATGCCGGTGTTGGACTGGGGTGTACAAAGTTAAAAATCACACAACACCAGGTTATAGTCCAACAGGTTTAATTGGAAGCACACTAGCTTTCGGAGCGACGTTCCTTCATCAGGTGGTAGTGGAAACTATCACTGTATTCTAACAGATGAAAGGCTTAACAGACAATCATTTTTTCAATGTATAATTTCAGTTACATCACACTGTAAATTTTTGCTATAAATTCTGTTAGGATTGAGCCTTCCACTACCACCTGATGAAGGACCGTCGCTGGTGTAGTGATTTTTAACTTTTTTACCTGTTATTTTTCACAGCATTTGAACTGCGGTAAAGACAGACATCTGTCCATGTGACAGCATCTTAAAGCTAGGCAGTCTCTCAGGGTACCCTGCGTTGATATCATGTATAATTTTTCAGACGCTGTCTCGCAAAACTTTCAATATAAAAGAAGGAAAGGCTTTTCGGCCCTTCGAATATCTAAACAATAAAAAAAACCCAAAGAATTGCGGATGCTGCAAATCAGAAACAAAATCTGAGATTGCTGGAAAAAGCTCAGCAGGTCTGGCAGCACCTGTTGCGAGAAAGCAGTGTTAACATTTCGGGGCCAGTGACCCTTGCTAAGAACCTAAACTATAGAGTGGTTTTTTTTTTGTAAATTTGCCCCTTTTTAATAAACAAAAAAAGGGTTAAAATGCTTGCCATTGTGCTGCACTTTCACACTGCCAATGCTGACAAGTTTTTGGCTTTAAGTGAAGGGTACACCTTTACATTGAGCTAATCAAACTCTGCAGGGTTTTCTTCTCTGAGAACAGCAGATCGCTGGTAATATTGGACCGTATCTGTAGTTTGAATATTTTACAAGATGTCAAGGGTGCTGCTATTGTCTGGCGTAGACAAGGTCAGAAGTCCCATCATACCAGGTTATAGTCCAATAGGTTTATTTGAAATCACAAGCTTTCTGAGGGTTGCTCACTTCACCTGGTGATGGAGCAGTGCTCCGAAAGCTTGTAATTTCAAATAAACCTGTTGGACTATAACCTGGTGTCATGTGACTTCTGACTTAATATTTTATAACACTAACAAATCAAATGCCCAAAAATAAACTCTTTTTAAAATAGTTTAGCATCTGGAAGATCTACCAGAGAAATAAATACTTTGCACCATCCCAATTGTCTCATTGAGTTGAAAATTATTTGGAGTAGAGCATTCATAATGCAGTTCTTTACTTTATTTTTTTATTCTTACGTAGGATCTGGGCGTTGTTGGCAAGGCCAGGATTTGTTGCCCATCCCTAACTGCTGTTGAGTTGACTGGCTTGCTAACTCATTTCAGAGGGCAGTTGAGAGTCCGCCACATTACTGTGGTCCATTTTTGTTATTCATTCACAAGACATGAACTTCACTGGCTAGGCCTACGTTTATTGCAAATGAGGTGGTGGTGGTTAGATGCAGCCTTGAATTACTGCAAGTCGACCCATGTTCATAAGGGAATTCTAGAAGTTTGACCCAGCAACACTGGAGAAATGGTGATATATTTCCAAATGAGGATGGTGAGTGGCTTGGAGAGAAACTTGCCTGGATGGGTGCAGATTGAACAACACTCCAGAATCTTGACATCATCCAGCATAAAGCAGCCTCCTGGATAGACACCACATCTACAAGCACCCATTCCCTCCATTACTGATGCACAGTAGCCGTAATGTTGGCTATCGGCAAGACTAACTGCAGAAATTCACCAAAGATCCTAAGACAGTACCTTTCAAATCCACAACCACTTCCATTGAGAAGAACAAGGGCAGTAGATACATGGGAGCACTGCAAACTGCAATTTGCAGTCAAAACCTTGGATATTGTGGCTCTATCTGCAGCACATGGATTGCAGCAGATCAAGAAGGCAGCTCACCACCACCTTCTCAAGGGAACCAGGGACCGGCAATAATTGCTGGCCAAGCCAGCAGTGCCCACATTCCATGTACGAAAAAAGAACTTGCAGGTGGTGTTCCCACTGTTTGGAGTCACATATAGGCCAGAACACCGAAGGATGGCAGACATTGCTTTTCTAAAAGAAAATTAGTCAACAATAATCAATAATTATTTTGTTAACTATTTTTGTTCCAAATGTTATTGAAGTTAGATTCCACAGGATGTCATGATAATCCTGAAGAAGGGCTCATGCCTGAAACGTCGATTCTCCTGCTCCTTGGATGCTGCCTGACCTGCTGCGCTTTTCCAGCAACACATTTTCAGCTCAGTAATGATATTTAGAAACATGTCTCTGGAGCATTGCCTGAGTCTCTTGATTACTTGTCTTGCCTTTGCTAATGTCTCTCCATCTTGTACAGAGTTAAAGATTGCATAACACCAGATTATAATCCATCAGGTTTATTTGTGACCACATAAACCTGTTAGACTATAATCTGGTGCTGTGAGATTTTAACTTTGTCCACCCTAGTCCAACACCGGCACCTCCACATCATCTTGTACAGAGTTAATTGCAATAGGAGGAGGATAACGGATGTTGTACACTTCAAAATTACCAGCAGTTATTATATTGTCTAAGCTGTCTATGTTTGGGTTATGCTTCAGTACTTGTGCTACTAGCTAATCTATTTGATAATAGAGTTTATAATCATAAATGCTTAAGTTAATGGCCAGAAAATAAGAACTTCCACAAATATTGTCTGGAACTGAATTGCTCCATGATGGTATTTTTAATTACAATTACAGACAGACCTTTTGATATGTAAATCACCTGAGCAGGCGATCTTGCTTGGTTGAGTGCTGAGGGGATTGAAATTATATTTCCCTAATTGCTATAAAGCAATGTGAATAGATATTTGAACCTATCTGTATTATTGGACACAAGTTCAAAGTGTGGTTTTAATAGTGGGTTTGGTAGTCTGGGTTGGTTGTAGCTCAGACTGAGTAATCACTGGCTTTGTAAAATTCTGACATGCATTAAGGTCTTGAAATGGATGTATGCTTTAGAAATAGCAGTGTGTATTTGTGTATTGTTAGAGTTTTTAGTTCTTTGAAATGCTGTTACTGAATATTTTCCAGGTATTTGTAAACTGGATAATCAGTTGGAAATATTCGGAAAGCTTTTTAACAAATTAAAATGACCAAGACAGATGTCTGACAGCATTTGGGCTCCAGATCCTGCTGCACCCACTTGCTCAGCAGCTAATCTGAAATGTTTGCAACCTCCCTTGAGGAGCTTGTCAGATCTGGAAGGAGGATAATCATTTAGGTTAGAATGTCAATGGTTTGTTCGCTGATTTTTGAGACACAAAAATTGCATGTGCTGTGAATTGAAAAATATTTATTTCAAATAATAAAGCATTTAATTATGGGATAGGAACATAGATCATCATCTTCGTTGCACTTTGGATTAATCTTAGTGTAGTCCACAACAACTAGTTGAAGAATTATCATTTTGCTTTTAAAAAAAATCTGAAATCGGGTGGTAACCATGATTCCTCACTTGCTGAGTTGTCTCATTCAACAGTACTGACTGTATGTAGATGTGAGAAAGTTCATTAGAAGGAGAAAAGGAAAGTTTGTGCTTGATCCAAATCATCCTTTTGTATCTTATAGTATTAACAATGGACCAGGACGTTGAAGTTTGCCTAAACTTAATTTTAAAGAATTTAAAAAGGAAATTAACTATGAAATGACAACCGCAAGTGTAAATAAACAACCAGGCAATATAGAGAAATGGCAAAATTGTCTCCTTGCTATCTGCATAACCATAATAGTATGCGATGCAAAGATGTTGGATAATAACAATTTTCATGAGAGAGGTAGCACAATTATTCAATCAACTTACTTCAAAAGACTCAAAGCGTGCTTCATGAGTTTGATATCTTAATTAGAACAATTTACATTCTTATTCCTGCATTCTGTTGTTTTTAATGTAGAAAAATCCCAAGATGTTTGAAGTATCATCAAATTATATTACTCCTTTAAAATGAGTGCTGCTATTTTGTAACATTGCTTTCTATTTTGTTTAATGTGGTGAAACAGAATTGTAGGTATCTTGTTGCAGTAAAACAAGCCATCACATTTTGATTTCCTTGGTTGTGATGTATATTTGGCTAGACATGTGAAATAGTGAATTTTAGTAGCTTAAAGAGGCAGGAGAGACATCAGTTCAGTTGGGATAAGCAATATGTAAAAATATAATTAATTTGATTACTGCAACCTTGGGAGGAGATTGGGAAATATGTATTTTAAAAATTGGGTTTATGGGTCATAACAGCTGTAATGTTTTGTCTTGAGCAGAATAGTGGATCAGTGCTCACTTTTAAAACAAAAGCAAATTATTGAAGATGCTGGAGATCTGAAATAAAATCAAAGTGCTGGAGAACTCAGCAAGTTTGGAGAAAGAAGCAAATTTAATATTTGAGTCTAATATGATTTCAAGACTTTCCATCTTTATACTGAACTTAACATTAAATTTCTTTCCCTTTCCACAGATATTTCATACTTACTGAGTTTCTCCAGCACTTTGTTTTTTATTTCAGATCTCCAGCATCTGCAATAACATGCCTTTTATATTGATAGTGGGCTGATCCAGCTTGATTAACATAATCTGTCCCTATTAGCAGCAAAGAATTGTTGACCCTATTGGCACCAGGTACTCAATAGTTTCCCAGTATAATTGTGGTGAATCCACTGTGTAACATGACAAAGACCATAAAATTCTTGGCTACTATAAAATGTACTCTTTTACTTTAAATGGTTGTATTCATCTGATTGCTACATAATCCATTTGCATATTCAGTTGTCTTTTCTTGCCATGTTTGATGCTTTGTAGTTGCCCAGGATAGGGAGACTGGGATAAAGACATTTGTGTGGTTTCTTCCTGTATGAATGGAGACTGTGGGCTTAGGTCAGTGCTCTCCATGACGTCACTGGAACAACACTGCATGATATGACTGCAGGTGGTGGGGAAGCTCTTCACAAGATGTTTCTTCCCAGGCTTCATCTACCCAGAATGCTTAAAGAATAATACACAGTAGCCACTGGACATTGACAAGAGACATGTATTTGCTCACAACGGAGTAACATTAGGATTATGTAGAAATTCAGTTTAAGACCCTTTCCTTTAATGAGAGAATTGGAAGCTTCACCCAATTGATTTAAATACCTGTGGGAAACATGGGGAACACTGCAACAGTTGAACTGTGGCATTTGTCAGAGCAATAGACTATTACCCATTTTATCTAGAAGTTGAAGAGCGCATGTAAAGCTTAGTGCAGAAGTGTAATGTGTAGTGTTAATGAATATATCACAGCTCAAGTTTGTATGTGTTAGAATGTTTGCATAAGCTCCAACTGTGGCAATGATCCTCTGTGATTTTCAATTCAAAAGGGTGTTAGGAATTGTTTATTAAGCATGGTCGTCAGCCTGTCAAATCATTTTCCATTTCTTTCATCCCCTGCAAAATGTCAAAAGCATTTTTGATCACATAATTTTGGTATCTTGATTTCAAACAGATTAAATATTTTTGGATGATTGACAGTTAAATGAATCTGTATTTGGAATTGGAAGAAGTAGTTTTTCAAACAGTGAATTAGGCAAGGAGCCAGAATGCAATAGGTAATATGGGTGTAATATGGGTGTGCAAAATCCTTTTGGAAAGCTTCTCTCCTCATTGGCTTGTTTAAAAACAGGCAGTATTTGTTATTCTGATAACTGATGTATTCAAACACTAGCCATGCCAGGGTCTGGGCCAGATTTTAGTTCATTCCAAACCTACACATTTACAGAGTTGAAATTAAGTCCAGCTAACCAATATGCGAATGAAAGATTGTATGGCTTTTCCAAAAAGTTGTTTTTTCAATGGTGAATAACAATAATCTAATAATCTCCTGAATTTTTGGGACAGTTGAATATTGGTTAAAATGATATGAAGGATTTATAAGTGTGCTACTATTTCCGTTGTGGAGACCACGTTAGCAGAGATTGATAATCAAGCTTATTCCTCTAATGACTATAATGAAATGAGTATGGCCAATTACAGTAGTTAAATTCTACAGCAGATGCGTCTGCAGGAAAATTAATCCACGGTGTGGTAGATAGTATATTGAGTGGAATCGTCTCACTGCTGCCTGCAGAGGTGTTTTGTATTTAATGACTGCTGCAGCTGACCTGCAATTTATGGGTTGGATTTTATAGTGGGGAGCATTATCTCTGACCAAAGAGGCCTGGGTTTAAGCCCGACCTCCCCCAGAGGTGTGCAATAACATCTCTGAACAGGTTGATTCAGGAGTGTTAGGGCTCTTGTGGTAAAGATTCAGGATTCACCTGCTCCAGAGGTGAGTTTTAAAAGGCTTGTCTCATCAAATTAACATGTTGGCAAGTGGGGGTGTGGCATCTTGAAGTGGACAGGAAGTCCCACCTTTGAGATCTGCCAGCCAATCTGTTTGGCTTTCACCCCTAACTGTCCAGAAATGCCAGGACTGTATGGTGGGCACTGCCTGGACTGTGTAGGCCCACAGCGATCACCAGTGGCAACCAAGCCAATGGAAACTATAAAGCCATTAGACTGAGAAGGTGGTGTTGCGGTACTACATACCTTAGGAAGCAGGGTTGGGGGCTAGGAAAAAATGGATTTTGGAGGGTGGCTGGGGGAGGGGTGACGACATTTTGAGGGGTTGCTTGCATTATGTAAAGGGCACCCTGATGTTACCTCCTCTTCCTCCCATTTGTTTATTAAAAGATAAAATCAGCTTCTGCACTGCAGCCTGCCTACCATTGGCCAGTGTTTTAGATACTGTGGAGCAGGTGGAACATGAATCTGGATCTCCTGGCTCAGAGGTAGTGCAGTAACAGTGCACATATCAGAGCCCCCACTATACTGCATTTTATGGTCGTGGAGGTGGATTTAGGCCTTTAATTGCCTCCTAATTAATTAGCTAAGGGCCTCCAAAAGGCCTAAGGCTAGGCTTGGCAATCTGACATAGTTTACATCAGTAGCCAAACAGAAGGCTGGAGGAACACAGCAAACCAGGCAGCATCAGGAGGTGGCAAAGTCGACGTTTCAGTTTGACACCCTTGTGGATGAAGGGTCATGACCCAAAATGTCGACTTCTCCACCTCCTGATGCTGCCTGGTTTGCTGTGTTCCTCCAGCGTCCTGTTTGTCTACTCTGGATTCCAGCATCTGTGGCATTTTTATCTCTGACATAGTTTACAGGATCATCTGCCCAATCTCTCAGGCTGTGGTGGTGGGAGGGCATAAAAAGATTGTAAACAGTCCATGTTATTTTGTACAAAGAGGAAAATCGCTTTTGTTTTTAAACATAAGTATGCTTGATGTGTTAGTTATGCGTTGCTTCCATGTGTCTTGGGCGTGGGTCATGTTCTGCAAATTTAAATTTGACCACAAATCTGCTGGAATTGTGATCCCATACAATACATCCTTGGGTGAAGACCTGTAATCACTCATTGTAGTTCCCACATCTTGAAGGGCTCCCAAAATATTCACCAATATTACAGATAAAACGGGAAGTTGGGATAAAGGATGAATCAGCAGGTGCTGGCTGTTTGCTGGTGTGTTATGCTGGAGACCACTATTTATGTCCAAACAATGAGTGTCAGCAGGTTTTTTTGATTCTGAAGACAGCCTCATATTTCACTGTTCTTCCTCATGCATGCACTTTCTACTCGAAACAAGGAACAAAGTAATAACTGGTGATTGAAACAGTTTTTTTGTTCTAATTATTTCCCCTTTTCAGTCTGAAGTAATACTGACGACAATTTCACCACATTGACGGATGTACCAGTTAAAATCTACCAGCTCAGCAAAAACATTACATAATAAAACTGTGACCATAATTGATTGATTGATTCATCTATCAATCATTGGAACAATACCATTTAATATCATGTGTTTAGAAATTAATCCATTGAGTTTTGAGTTGCAAAACTTTGTGATGCATGGTAGCAACATTTAAAGTGTGAGTGTTTGCCAATATCTAAGTTATGAGACTGAATCTTACCAGATTTTGGCAGAGTGTCATTTTCATCAAGTTCTGTGGAGGGTTTTGCTCCCTGAGGCCTAGTGGATTTTCTCACTCCTTCGATCCATTAACTACTTACGCCACTCCTGTGGCATTCCTTTCAGCTGATGCTAGCCCAATTCAACCACAAGCTGTAGCCAGAGAAACTGGCCGATGATGTGTTATCCTGGAGTAGACTATTGTCCATGACATAGGCCCCATCTTTGAATCATGGACAAATGTTGGCAGTGAAGAGCTGCCCTTCATCAAAGGAGTGGCACAGCAGCCATAAACCAACATGTCTCACAGCACATCGATGACATGGCTGAAACCTCCTTGCACATTCAACTGCAATCTTTCAGTACTAGGCCACACAACTCACCGACCTATCACATCCATTCTTACTACCCTCTCTAAGCCTATACGACTCCTACTACAGCTCCTTCCCCAGTGCCCACTGTAGCCCAGCATCTTATCCTTGTTAAAAGTGGGACCTTCATACACAGCAAAATCTTCAAATGATGCAAAACATTAACTTTTTAGTTTCAAATGTCCAGAGTGAACAGGAATCAAACAGAATCTGCATTTTTCTCCGCGAATACAAATGAACTGTGTTGTTGAGCAACAAGTATTTTGCAGTCAGTGATCACAGCACTGAGCTGTCATCTGCTGGAATTGGGTCTCAATTAAATCCTGTTTAATTTGTAGCACCCGACATATATATACTCTGTCACGCGTGACGTGATGCTGCGATCACTGAACGTGTTCGTCCGCCTCCTTGGAAGACTGCTGCTGAACTCCCAGTTTGGTAGCATCCATTCCATCCTCTTGTTGCCTGCTCCAGGTTGTGCCGAGCACAGCGTGCCAGGATTATGTGGCAATCCCTGTCCAGTCTGGGCTAAAGTATCCTCACCCTTAAACAACAAAAGACTAAGCAGAACCCTCCTCTCCAACTGCCCTGTTGTCCTGGGTGAAGAATGGATTGCATTATAACTCCACTTTGCCTCATTCAGGGATTTGTATAATGGAGTCCTCAGCCATGGTCACAACAGGTGACCCTTGTCTGTGAGGAACCATCTTTGCAAGGCCTCTGGCCCCTCACATGCAGCAAGGATATGAGAATGTCGGAATCATAAAGCACAAACCTCGAAGAAACTGTAAGCTGTGGATCTCTCAGCCTGATGTGTGTATAGTTGATGGTGTCCTGTAGCTGAGGGAAGCCAGCTAAGATACAGATCTTACTGCCTTGGCTGCAGCACTGACCTTGTCACAGGGAAACAAAGTCAATGAGTGTGATCTAGTACAAATGGCATTGGTCACCGTTGTTAATGAATTGAATTGTGTGATTCCATGGTGGTTCCCCATGACTCCCTGGAAGGAGCCAGTCACATAAAGGTGCAGCTGTCACCTTGATGCCCACCAGGATAAGATGGCCCAGCCATTCCTTCGGGTAACAGTCCCACTCCAGCACCTCCGTTCTTTGACAGTGTCCAGGGATACCCTCGGTCTATCCCGACACTGTATCTCACTGATCTGGAGGAAATGACATTGAGGACGAAAGACCCTCAGCCGTTTGTGCCTCCATACCATCCTGAGGGGCTCTGCAGCTGTGAATTTTCATATTGGAGAGACTGTTTACTTTCTGCAGCAGGTTGCTGCTGGCCCTGGGCTTTGTGGTGTATTGGTTCCACCTCTGTCTCCCTGTGACTTTGACCCTCTGAGTCTGCGATTAACATAGTGCTGTGTTATTCAGCAGCTATTCCACCCTCTCTGATGGCTGCCAATGAGCATTACAAACTGTCTGTCTGGGTATGTGCTTACACTGAGCAGCAAGGTAAGCCTTTAGGCTCTGGCTGAGAGGCCAAGCTGCAAGAAGAAAAGGCAGTGATGCTGTGTGCATCTGGGTATGTATTAAGTGATTTGTGCGGTGAGACAAAGCAGGCAAGTGGACCTGAGATGCTGCCGTGTCCAGTTTGTGAGCTGACTGTCTCTCCTTGCACACACAGTGTCCTTGCAACAGCTTTTCAATAGTAATTGTTGGTGTGTTTTAAAGGCAAGCAGAAGCATGCTGTAAGTGGTTTGAAAATACTCTGTGATGATGTATTGAGATTAGCAGTGTCAAGTGTCTGTGGATGTGGTATATCTGCGACCACTGCCCATTGAAGCTCCCATGAGCCCATTGGTGCAGAATTCCAACATGGAGGTCCAGAGGAGCAAAACGTGAGCTGGAGTGGCCAGGTTCTGATTTGCACACTAAAAAGCTTCAGTCTGTCATTTCTATTTGGTGCATGATAGAATAACAGCCTCCATATTAATGAGGTGAGACTAAGTAATAACGAAGATAATAGCAAGCGATAATCCCTGTTAATAGGCCTCTTGCTGCTCACTAGCAACAATCTCTCGTCTTGATGTCTAGACTTCTGCTGGAAAGTGTTGGATGCTTGTTGCATCCGATGGTGACTAAGCCAGTGTGAGTTCCACCCGTGATATTTATTAAGAAGTCCTGCTTTTATTCCTTCCCTTATAAAGAGAAATAAATAGGAAGTATATTCTCCCACTTTGTGCAATGATGTGTATGTGTTTGATTTCATTTTTATAGTTATCCATCAAAGGCCTAGTTAGCCACCTTTTATTAAACTACCACAGCTCACAAACACCATTGATTTTAGACTAGGATGTAAATACTGTTTGTTCTGCTTTGACATGCTATGTTGCTGTTTAAAAATATCTATCACAGAACACTTACATAAGGGTTGCCTACTGATGTTTATCATTGTTTCACTTTCGCAACCATACCTTGTAATATCCTGCTTATAATATGAATGCAGCAAAATGACTATGTAATATCACCCCATCAAACACAAGTACTTTGACAATACACAATAAGTAACGTTTACAATAATGTATTTAATGCAAATATAAAGATTTTAGTCTTTAAGCATAGGAGTACAGCACACAAAGGCAGCAAGGTTTTCTGCTTCTGATTTTGGCCCGAGATAAATAGCTATTCATCCCATCTTTGTGTGTTGTTATTGTATAGCATCATACAGCTAGAATGGAGGTGGTGTGTTTTCCTTCAGAGGTGCTTGTCTGTTTGTAAGAACAGACACTGGCAAATTCATTAGTAGCCCATGTGTCTTTCATTCCATCATAAAATTGATCCTGTGCATGAAACATCGAGGAAGAACAATATCTTGGATACCCCAGCAACCTTTTTCAAACCTTCTGGAAATGGCAGTGCTGGATTGGCAAGACAGTAATGTGATGCTATCCATCATGTTGCAGTTTATCTTGACGTGTGCTGAATGATTTCACATGTAACTGGTATCATTTTGTTTGTCTCTTAATTTTTGCTTTGTTTAAAGTTTAAAAGCTCAATTGTTGGTGAATAGGTTGACTTTCAAGATAACTGGAAATAACAAATGTACACTTTAAGGGGTTTTCTGCAGTTCATTCCCAATTATTTTGGGAGTCGCGTTCCATAATACTTCTCATATTCAGGCCAAATTGAGTGGATAAGTTGTACACCCTTCTGACCACATTTTCCTGGATTTTCTGTGAATCTTGCCAGTGTTCAAGGGTTGGTGATCTGTGTGACTTCATCCACTTTCCCATGAAAACATTTGATAACTGTTCTTGTTGATGGGCAATAGAAATAAAATGGCTAATAGCTTCAAGGATTTACTGTAACGATATGGGTTTCTAATTTGTAAGGCTTAAGGGTCTGAATGCCAGCGCAATAATCACTGGCTTATTCAGAACAGATGGGACTTCATAGGTTGATCCAGTACTATTGTTGATGTCTGGGGATAGTTCATGCTTAAGATTTGACTGCTTCTTTGAGTGTGTCTTCTTAGTTCCTGGCATCGAAGATAAAACTGGGAATTTGTTCAGTGGGAGTTGCGTTTTTGAACCCAAGGCCTCACGATTTATATTTGGTAAAAGGGGTGAATCTCAGTTCCCCTTTCTTGTACTAAAAGAACCTTACATTGGATTTTCTTTAAGAAATCTATAAAATATGTCATCAGTTAGACCAAAAGCTGCAGATTCAAACTTGTCATCCAAGATCAGAATGGAAACCTAGGTAAGGAGGTCAGCCTGCAGCTGTCTCCTCCACTCTTTGAAGTAGCCTAATTCAGATAAATTCTTGGCCTTTGCCATTCGACTATTTCCTGCTTCGGCCAGTCACACACATCATTAGGCGATCCTTTCACCCACATTATGCTGTTCGCTTGCGATTTTGTATCTTCCTCTGATTGAAACATCAACAAAAAAATTATCATGTGACAATTTCTTGGTGAGAGATAGCAAAAGATGGTGAGTTGAGTTGGTGCTGAAAATGGCTCAGTTTGTTGTTGAAGTTGAGAAGTCTCTTGAACTCAACTAAAACCTTCAGCTCCAAACCCAGTTCACTTACTATGGGTTGTAGATGTGAAAGATGAAAGTAGAAACAATGAGATATTGGGATGGTAAATGCAATTTTGATACCTTTCTACAAGTTTAAAAATAAATTATAGTACTCCATCTTCTGCTGGCCTTATTGACACAGCGCACATTTATTGCTTAAGGCCCAGTGATAAACGTTGCAGCAGTAGCAGTAATCAATATCTGCATACATTTACCCTTCCCCCTTCTAAATCTGAGAGATCCATGCACTAGTTGATGAAAATTAGAAAAATGCATTGAAAATTTGTTTTTAATGTAGGTCGGTCCCTATACATTGCTTCAGTTGTTTACTGTATTACAATGTTGAAATGTACTACAACATCAGAGAAAACTCTCTTTTGTGTCTGTCCTTTGAAGTATACCAAGAACATAGTAACTGCAGTGCATTCCATATTTAGCTTCTGTTGAGAAATGTATACCTTGTTCTCTGCAGTGCAGGAACATAGTGGGATATTAAAATGATGACCTTGCAACATCCTCACCAGCCGTTCCACATTTTCTGTTTTATGCTATTGCCACTTTATTCCCTCCTCGACATTTCAGAGATATTATTACTCAACCCATTCAAATGTGTTATGAAGCTTTGGAGCAGGGAAGACTTGAATCTGGACCATCTGGCTCAGAGGTAGGGACACCACCACTGTACCACAAGATCTAAAACACATAACTTTCTTTCTCTTCTCTCCCCCCCCCCCCCACAAGCCGTCAGATGTTTTTATATTTTTATTTCTAGTGTCTTTTCAACTGTACGAAAGTTTGATCTTCAACACAACAGAGACAGTGTTTGAGTGGCTGAATAGCCTCTTTCTGTTGCAATGTTTTGTTTTACAGATACAGATTCTATAAGCAATGATGTATTTGACATATTGTTGGGTAAGCACAAGGCTGGGCATGGGTGACATAAAACTAATGACCAATAAGGTCTCTAACAGATGAGAGTTGTTTTTGTGCCTGAAGTGTGAAAATTCACTGTCAACGTCAAAGGCAGTCCTGGAAAATTGATTAATGTATCTTCCATGGAGAAAACATTCAGGTAAATGGAACAGGATGAGTGCAAGAGATGAGGAATATTGCTCATTTTAAGGTTAAAGAACAACGAGTTGAACTGACTGACTGACTGCTATCTGGCTGCCGCTTTCTGTGCTGAGCTGGGAGCAGATAACAGCACATTTGATATTGTATAGAAATGGAACCATTACCAAACCATCAGCTGTATCTATTTAAAATGGCACTCTGATGACAACATCTTTGGGAAACCACTTTGTACAGGGGAAATGGGACAACATTTTTGTCAAGAAGGCATTGTACATAATTAATGCAGAAATATGTGAAGGCAATGGATAGGAAATGACCAGATGACCATAGAACTGTGAGAGGGAGAAAGAGACAGCAGGTCCATTTCATATCTGATGTTGGCATTTTCCTAAGAACTGAAAAATAAGAGCTGGATGAGCATGTTAAAAGAGCAAAAAAAAGGTTGAAAGGCAAAAACCAGACGTCTGATGGGTCAAATATTCTGCCAGGCTTGGGACAGCCCAACCTATGCACTTTTGTGACTCTCAAACCACACAACTGACCCATGATTTCTTTTTCCACCAGAATGGGCTTCATTCTACTGTTCACAGGACCTACTGACTCATGCGGGTGGGAGTGGGTGTGTAAAGGGCTGCTGCAGTCCCCAAGCAATGCAGCCAAGCACCCAACATTCTTTAAAGACTATCTAAACCTCACCAAGCCCCCCACCCTGTCACCACATGAATTCTTTATAGCCACTTATTCAATATGCCTGACATACAATCCTCCGATTCTGTGCAATATCAAATGAAAATAAAGTTTTCATTGTCTAATGTGAAAAACACCAACCAGATGAAAAAAGTTACCTGTTCCTCTTTCAGTCAAGTGTACAGTATTTTCTGCCTATAATGTGGTCTCCTATACACTGGGGAGACCAAATGCAGATTGGGTCACACTTTGTGGAACATTTCCATTCAGCCCACAAGCATTATCATCAGTTTCTAGTTGATTTAATACTTCACCTTGTTTTAATGCTAACATTTCTCTTCTGTCCTAATGCATTGATCCAGTTTTATGTTCAATGTAAGCTTCAGGAACAGTGCCCAATAGTCAGATAGCAATTGTGCAATCTTGTGGAATCAAAATTGACTTCCCCAATTTCAGACCATAAACATTGTTCCCCCACTGTTTCGTTTTCTGCCATTTTAGCCTTCCACTCATCGGAACAGTTCATAAGAAGTAGCAAAGTAAAGGAAAAACCAGTATTTATACTGGAGGAGAGGAGAGTGCAAACTGATTAGCAAGTAGACTCTGATTAATGGAGGTACTTCTGAGGGGAGGGAATGACTGAGTGGCATCATCATGTTTTGGGGACATGAGTCAGAATCCTGTCATGGTAGATTTTGGAATTTTGGATTCAATTTTTAAAAATTCTGGAATTAATGACCATGAAACCATTCTCGATTTGTAGAACAATCCCATCTTGTTTCGGGAAGGAAATCTGTTGTCCTTACCCAGTCTGTCCTACATGTGACTCCAGACCCTTGGCAATGTGGTTAATTCTTAACTGCCCAGGCAGTTAAGGATGGGCAATAAATGTTGGCCTAGCCAGTGATGCCCTCATCCCATGAGTTAATAAAAGGAAAAAATGATGTTGCAATGGAGAATTCAACAGTTAATGATGACTGACAGTTGACTACCAGACTTTATTCAAATGTTAAACTGGACAGTTTGATTCTAATCGGTCAGGGTATTGCCCTGTGAAATGAACTAGAGGATGGCTGTCACCTATGTTTTGATGTGAAACAGGTGCACTCTGTATATTTTATTTTTTGTTTATAAAGAGTGAGGTTGTGTGCATTAATCTATATAGCTTACAGTACACACATGTACCACTGTGAGCTCAACTGACAATCTTAAATTGGTTGTCAGTGCAATTCTTCATATGCTCAGGATTATCCAGCAAATGTTGTCGAATCATGCAATCATATCTAATGTTGGCTGGTGTGAGACTGAGTAAGCATGGACTGCCTTGATTCAGTCAGTACCATGGGGAGATGCTGTTTGACAAGGTCCACCATCCTTTTGGATGTACTTACTTACCTAGCCTACTTACTTAGTCTACTTACCTAGCACTACATTAACACTGAAATCTATATAGCACATTACTCACGGTCTGATAGGCAGAAGTCCTTTTGGCTTGATGGTAGCATCCTGTTAGTAGTGAAGCCCACTCTTGTTTCTACTGCACAGTTTCAGTATGAAACAGCGAGCTTCACTTGTTGCTTAAACATGTGAAATACCTTCCCCTTCATTTTTGCCTTGTTCCATTCGCACCTTGCTCAAAAACTATTCCAATTCTAATGGAAGGTCACAGTCCCGAAATTGTGTCTATACACACATATTTTCCAGCATTTTTGTTTTAGTTTCCAATAGCCAACACCAAAGTTATCTGGTTCTCAATGTGCGAAAGGGTCAATCATTCTTAGATGAATGGAGCATGTATTGTGCTGCAATCCATCAGCACTTGAAACTCAGCCAAGTGTACGGAACCTTCAAAGCAATCCTAGCAAGAGTGTTCTCACAGAAGGAAAGAGTAGAAGGTGTTCATTTTAGATTTGAACAAAGTGCTTGTCAATCAGTTTAAGGCAGGAGGTGGTAAGATGCTTTCCCCTATCAGCCAGAGGCATTTGAATCACAGTAGGTAGTAGAGCAGCACATACTGACAGGAAACTTTATAGCATTTCCACTGCACTGTGGTACCATTTCAGTTGGAAAAGCACTGCAATGCATGAGAATAAAAACACAAGGCTGATCAATGTAGTGGAAATGCTAGTTTTAAAGGACAGATGTTGGTAGGCAAATCATGGGAATGACATATTCATGGAACTTTTCATATTAGTTTAAAAATGCTTTAGATTCCCATTCTAGCTGCACAATTGAAAACTGACTAACAGCTAATGATTTCTCTAGTATTTCTAGATCACATTAACTATGATTGACCTACATTGGAAGGTGTTTAAATAACTTGAGCCTGCAAATAGCTTTTGATATATTAGCATACAAGTATTTCAGATGCTGTAATTTCTTATTAAACAAGCTCTCGTAGTCTGTTTAGTTTAAGCTAAGAGGCATTTTAAACAAAGCAAGCTAAGGAATGGCAGATTAAATTGTTATGCTAACATTCTTGCTTCCTCCCACCACAGTCTTTGCAGCTGTGGTTCTTTCAAAGCCTTCCACCACTTTTAACAGCTTGCAGTTTCCTGGTCCTAATCTTCTCCTTTTCACTCTGTGTATGTCCAATCCTTCTATTGCTCCATCACCCACCAGGACAGCCTAAAGATCCCTAGCCTCTTCATTGAATGGAAACCTAAGTGTCCCCATAAGCCTGGTTGAACATCTTCTCATTTGACTCCTTTAACTTCCTTGAAATAAAATGTATTGCCGTGGGAGTTTCTCGGAGATCTAGCGAGACCTGCCTAATGTGTGATATGTGGAATAGACTTTGTTCCATTTCACCCATACACCAATTTCTAGTATATGAATAATCTATATGTTGTTATAAATTGAAAAGTCTTCAGACAAGATTGGAAGTCAATTAGATTTTGGTCTTGGAATAGAAGTAACAGATCAGCTCTCATGGTTTTAGGCAGTCAGAGATGCTAACATTTAAGAACTTTCTTAGTTTCCTGAAAATACTTCATTGAAAGAGAGCTATGCAACTTGTTCAGCAATAAGCTTTCTTCTCGTTTTCTTAAGGGAGACAGAAAGAGATACTTGTTCACGACACATTGTGGAGGTCTTACTGCTACACAGAGATGGAAATGTGTTGCTGGAAAAGCGCAGCAGCAACACATTTCCAGCTCTGATCTCCAGCATCTGCAGACCTCACGTTCTCCTGCTACACAGAGATGTCCACTGGAAGTAGAACAACAACTTCAGAAGTGTTATTAAACAATTTTAAGTGCATAGACCCATCCGTTATAAACCAAGTTTGTCCGGCAATTAAAATAATAAGCCTAATTGCTTATCTCTCCTAAAAAAGCTTTGCTTATCTCCTTTCCAAAGTTAGTCGATTTTTCAGTAATTAGAATGTGAGTCACATTCTTCCACTTTCAAGAAACATATTTCTGCCTTTAAAACCGTACCCCTTTCATCCAGATTATCCACACAATTCCATATTCCATAAGACATAGGAGTGGAAGTAAGGCCATTCGGCCCATCGAGTCCACTCTGCCATTCAATCATGGCTGATGGGCATTTCAACTCCACTTACCCACATTCTCCCCGTAGCCCTTAATTCCTTGTGACATCAAGAATTTATCAATTTCTGCCTCGAAGACATTTAGCGTCCCAGCCTCCACTGCACTCTGTGGCAATGAATTCCACAGGCCCACCACTCTCTGGCTGAAGAAATGTCTCCGCATTTCTGTTCTGAATTTACCCCCTCTAATTCTAAGGCTGTGTCCACGGGTCCTAGTCTCCTCGCCTAACGGAAACAATTTCCTAGTGTCCACCCTCTCCTCTCCAGTTTGTCGTCCTTCTATTGCTAACACTATATTGATTTGTTGTGTATTGTGAGGTTCATGGTGGGTGACCTGCCATGGCCCATGTTGACTATACTCTCATAATTATCCCCTCTTCAACTCCTCAATGATGCACCTGGCTTCTACCAATCCTGGCTCACGATCATGTTGCTGGTGCCATATTTAAACACCGTCACCGCAGCACCCACCCATCAAAATGTACTGTTCAGCTGAGGCTATGGTGCAGAAAGGTGAGGTAGCCTCTCATTTGCTAACAAGGACCACAAGGTACTTATGGTCTGGGTGGTGAGAGGTGGTTCCTCAAGATTGCTCCCCTCCTGGTGCCTATCATGATAGCCAGGTGTTGAGCATCAAGTTTATCATGTGCTTACTGAAGCCTGAAAAGTGATCTAGTGCCATGCTATTTTACTGGTCTGTCTCACTGATTGCTGCTGTCTTCCTAATGGTGAGAAACACCTGTAATGTAAAGGTACTAGAACGTGGGATCAGATACTGTGCATGCAATCATATGAAGAATGTATTTATTCAGCAACAAAAAAGTTCAAGGAGTGCAGAAGTAACCAGGTCCACATGTATCTTAAGTGTCCAGAGCTGCTTGCCCTATAACAAGCAAAGTTGTAATGAAAGGAAATCCACACCCAGCTCATTGATGTTGGTGTTGGGCTGCAATTACGTTAAGTCTAGCCCGTTATGCCTGACCATGACAAGTTTTGCTGTGGTCTCTTGGGTGTCCCTCCTGGTCACTGTCCTGATCCTTAACTTTATCCTCATCCTCAGAGCATTGCTGTTGATCCCCTGCTGCCTCAAGAGCATGCCCACTTTCTAGAATTCTGCGTGAGCACAGCATGTCTCAATGATACAGCGCATTGTTTTCGGCGTTAGACCGCAAGGACCTGCCAGAGCATCCCAGGCATCAGCATTCTCCTTCAGGTGCCTTTATAATCACTTCCACTGTAGCCCTGATCAAAGTGTGGACAGTATTATATCTTAATCTTGTGTCAGTCTGAGGGATTTGAAAATGTGTAATCAGCCATGATTAGAAAGGGTGGCCCTTGTATCTCAGCAGGAGACAGTGACGTCTACAGATGCTGGAGATCAGAGTTGTGTGTGTGTGGTTCTGGAAAAGCACAGCAGGGTCAGGCATAATCTGAGGAGCAGGAAAATCGACATTTCAGGCCGGAGCCCTTCATCAGCCCTTTCTTGTTGAAGGGCTCTAGCCCGAAACGTCGATTTTCCTGCTCCTCGGATGCTGCCTGACCTGCTGTGCTTTTCCAACACCATACTCTCTCAACACTTATCTCACAGCAGTCATCCCTGAATGACCCAAGGATTTTGAAAGAAACCAGGAACTGATGTGTAAGAGTCTAAGGATATCTGGCGTAGATCTCCATAATTTGGCATTGATGATCAGAGATAAGTTGAACAGTGACTGAGTGGATGCCTTTTCTGTTGATAAACTATGCAGGATGGTGACAGGGCAATGTCAAAGTGATCTACAGCACCATGCAACTGGGGAGAAGCCAATAATTGTGGAGAATCCCATGACCTGGGCTGTTGGACTCCCCTCATTGCAGGGGAAGGAAATGATGAGCTGCGCACTGGAGAAAATGTCAGTTGCATTTGTGAGGTAAAGAAGCCACACAGGTCCCCAGCTGCTGCTTGGCCTCCAGCTCTAACACGTGAGGCAATGATCTGTGTAGAAAATTGGAAATCGAACAGTAATGGGATACTCCTGAGCCCTCCAAACAATCCCAATAAGCATTTGCTGTTGTGACACAGCGGCTTTGTTGCCATACCATCATGATACAATCTCATGCCTCCTTAAGGAGCTATGCAAGCTTAACCTGATTAATGTTGCAGAAGCTTATTCTACACTGTGAAGCCCCCATTTTCTTATTCTTGTATTCTTTTGATTGTAGATTGAAGTGGGAGAAGGACTGTTTTGGAAGGAAATGCTGGACGACATTGCTGCACTAATTAAAAGCAAGTTACTGAAACTCATTATGAGCGGTGTTGACAGTGCTAATTTGTTCAAGCAACAAGGGGAGCTGCTTAATGATGGGCTAGCACCAGGATGTCTATCGAAAATTAAATATAGTTGGCAACTGCTTGGTTGGCTTGTTGGTGCAGTTGTGATCAGTTGTGAATGCCAAGGCAGTCAGCCCAACAAAAATTATTTGGTTGGCTCTTGGATAACTGAGCAGCATGTGAGTGTGAATTATACTGGCAGAAGCCTTTGGACTGCTGGAAGAGCAAATTGTGTGTTTCTTTCTCTAGTAAGGTACTGAAAGTCTGAAGAGAGCTAGTTTATTTTACCCACCAGTTGCTGTCGGGGTTTTCAGGAGGTTTTCGGATAGTATGGGTCTATCTAATGAGTCAGAGTTTCTGCAGCAATTTTTGTTTTTGTTTCACATATGTAGTACTCACAGTTCTTTGTTATATTTTGGTAAAGTAGGGACTTCGCTACTTTGATAAAATTTTAAACGTTTGTGATGACTGTGGTAAAGGTGGGGTGAGATTTCCAACATCAGGCACTCCTCCACTATGATGTCAACCCCTCCCAAAAAAGCCATCTTGAAAATCACAGACTGTATCCTTGCACACTTACCTGAAAAGTCCCTAACCGACAATGCATAAGTCTACAGGATTAATCATGGAGCAATCCGCAAACTAACTTGGCAGGACAGTTCTGACTGACTGGCCGGGTGCCTCCATAGTAGCTTGAATGATGTCCCTCTTGTTCCTGGGCTGGTTGCATTTGAACTGCAGTACTGAACATGGCCCAATCCCAGGACTGCAAGACACACACATTGAACATAGAACATAGAACATAGAACAATACAGCACAGAACAGGCCCTTCGGCCCACGATGTTGTGCCGAACATTTGTCCTAGCTTAAGCGCCCATCCACGTACCTATCCAATTGCCGCTTAAAGGTCACCAAAGATTCTGACTCTACCACTTCCACAGGTAGCGCATTCCATGCCCCCACCACTCTCTGGGTAAAGAACCCACCCCTGACAACTCCCCTATACCTTCCACTCTTCACCTTAAATTTATGTTCCCTTGTAACACTCTGTTGCACCCGGGGAAAAAGTTTCTGACTGTCTACTCTATCTATTCCTCTGATCATCTTATAAACCTCTATCAAGTCACCCCTCATCCTTCGCCTTTCCAACGAGAAAAGGCCTAACACTCTCACCCTATCCTCGTTCGACCTATTCTCCATTCCAGGCAACATCCTGGTAAATCTTCTCTGCACCCTCTCCAAAGCTTCCACATCTTTCCTAAAATGAGGCGACCAGAACTGCACACAGTACTCCAAATGTGGCCTAACCAAAGTCCTGTACAGCTGCAACATCACTTCACGACTCTTGAATTCAATCCCTCTGCTCATGAACGCTAATACACCATAGGCCTTCTTACAAGCTCTATCCACCTGAGTGGCAATGCCTGCCTGACCATGGCTAACACTCTCTACCCTTGACTTGACTGAATTAGAAGCAGTCACTGATTTGCCACAGTCCCTGTTGACTCTGGTGCCCTTTAATTTTCAGAGATGGTCATTTGGTTGAAACATGTGCAATGTGTTTGCCATGTAAGTTGCTGGCCACATGCTATAGATGTGACATTGCTATTGCATCTGCTGCATCACATCCTTCTCTTTTAACTGTTCAATTCCCCCTACAATGACAAACTGCTTGCCTCTCTTTCTGTGCTAAACAGTCATTTAAACAGGCTGGCAGTGCCTGAAGAACTTACATGCAAAAAAGCATTGCAAACCAGAGAGCCTGGCAGCTTCCAAATCACCTCAATTGAGTGAACACTAAGAACGTTAAGAGCCATATGAAGCAGTCTCTGTAGATGCATGAGGGGTGTGTGTATCCTGTGCCTAAATTGACCAGGTAGAAGTGAACTGTCACTTTGTTTAATATGCTAGAATTTTGGAAAGTTAAATACTGTTGTAATAGCTTTTAAATGATATTTCATGCTTACAAAAAAGTAATTAGAAAATGCAGTTTTTAAGGGACCTCTGTTTTCAAATCCAAGCTTGAATGTTCATGACCTCCTAAGTGAAGTCCTGGAGGGCTGAAGCTGTGTGAGAGTTGGTCTGAAAACCATTATGAAAATGTGGTAAGGCTGATAGTTTGGCAAAGCCCATTTGTGTGGGTGCAGGGTGGAAAAGGGGATTGTCTATGGAGTATACAGGATATGGTGAAGATGGGATTGAATGTGGGCCTGAAGAAGCAAGCAGGGAGCTTTTGCTGTTGGGTAACTGCTTAGCTTTACTTTTACGTCAGGAATTAGGGTGGACGCTAAGAAATTGTTTCCGTTAGGCGAGGAGACGAGGACCCGTGGACACAGCCTTAGAATTAGAGGGGGTAAATTCAGAACAGAAATGCGGAGACATTTCTTCAGACAGAGAGTGGTGGGCCTGTGGAATTCATTGCCACAGAGTGCAGTGGAGGCTGGGACGCTAAATGTCTTCGAGGCAGAAATTGATAAATTCTTGATGTCACAAGGAATTAAGGGCTACGGGGAGAATATGGGTAAGTGGAGTTGAAATGCTCATCAGCCATGATTGAATGGCGGAGTGGACTCGGGCCGAATGACCTTACTTCCACTCCTATGTCTTATGGTCTTTGAGTTTCTCCGAAGGAGGGGCAAATTGCCATTGAAATGAGGAGAGATTGGCAAATAGCAGGATACAATTAAGTGAAAATATGGTATTTGCTGCTCATTAGTTTGATTCAGAACATACTGTTTAAACCCAAAAGGGAAAGTTAAACGTTCTTTTCTTGACGCTGGATAATCTGATTTTTTTTCATCCTTTCTGTATTTTCCCACTTTCCTCACCATTGACCATGCCCCTCAAAGCAGTGAATAATGTCTCCCTGAGGTGTTTACTTTTATTGGCTTGTGAGAGTATATTTACATGTGGATGCACTCCTATTTTCTTAACCTCACCGTGATTGAGTCAATTTTTAAAAAGGCAGCAGCAAGCTTTTAAAAATTAAGAAGGTAATTTTAATTTGCATACTTGCCCTAGAGCTAAATGAAAACATGACAGCTCTTTCAATCCACTTACCCACAGCATTGTGCAAATACAAAATTGGATGGAGATAAAACGTGAATTGTAAGAATGAAATTTAACTCAGTTTTTATAGTGGTGTTGGTCTGATGCTTTGGATGGAGTGAAGGTCTTGAAAAAGTCTGCCATTGTTGGTGACCTGCCAGGAGGTTGATTTCTTAGGTGAATGAGAATTTGGAATGGAATAGAGAAGAAAATCCCTCTCTCCTTATTTCATTACATTTTCTTGAAATATATGCACTGAACTATATACAATCTTCTAACTGCATTCTTACTACTGTTTGTGGTCTAACCCTCCTGCGTTTATATACTAGACCTTGACTATTGAAGTATCCCATATGCCGCCTTGATCGAGTTATCTCCTGGTGATGCATAAACATATCCTCCTATTATTTTCCACGTTTTCCAATTCTAATTTGAAATTTACTCCTGAATTTTCTTCCAGTACCATTTTCAGGCAGTGCATTTCAGATCATAACATTCTCAAATATTGTTAAATCTTTGTTAACTCGTTACCAATCAACCTACCACTGGTTTCTTTATCGTTTACTCTATCAATCCCCTCATAACATTGAGGAATCCCACTTTGTGTTCTAGTCACAGCCGGTTTAGTCTCTTTTATACAACTGAAGTCCATCATCCCTGTTTTCAGTCTCGTCTACCTCATCTGCACCCTCGCCCAAAACCTTGATATCCATCCTGAAATATGATGTCCAGAATTTAACACACTCTGGCTAAACCCCAGCTGATAACTTGTGAAGGTTTGGCATAATAGTTTTGCTTTCTGTTCTTTTGTCTGCTTTTGTTTCAATTTATACACAAATTGTTGAAGATTGAATTTAAAGCTGGTTCTCTCTTCTGCACCCTTTTAAAAATTGTATCATTTGGTTCACATTGCCTTATCCCATTCTTTTTAACCTCTTCCTCCTATAATAACAACTGTCAATTTACAGGAATAACAGAAATTGCTGGAGAAAATCAGCAGGTCTGGCAGCATCTTTGGAGAGAATTCTGTGCACCCTTCTATCTACAGTCTAAGTAATGTTTATGACCATTCTAATCTACCCTTTCTGCTCTTAGACAGAAAACCTTGTCCAAAGAAGTACGGTATCTTGTATGTCTTTTTGATGGAGATGAAGCTGTAGAGTGAGATGCCATAGTTTTAGTATAAGGGGTAGCAGATTTAAAACAGAAATGAGGAGAAATAGTTTCTCTCAAAAGGTCAGTGAATGAGTGGAATTTGCTATCCCAGAGTGTGGCGGATGCTGCGACATTGAGTAAATATAAAGAGGAGATGGACAGATTTTTAATTCGCAATGGGTTGAAAGGTAATAGGGAGTGGGCAGGAAAGTGGAGTTGGGACTGACTTGAGATCAGCTCTGATTGTATTAAATGGAGGAGCAGGCTCAAGGGTTTAATTTGCTGACTCCTGCTCCAGTTCAATTGTTCTTAAATCTCAAGCATCTGTTAAGAAAATATTAACAACTTGGTAAAGTTTATTGTGGTGAGCAATTTCTCCAGTGGCCTTGTAAGCACATTAAAGAGAAGGTACTATTGAGTTTTCCTGCACCAAGCAAAGAGAGTTCTTCTGTGTGCATGTATTAACATCAACTCCTGTTTCTCGACCTGGCGTTTGTAATATATTCGAAGGATTTCCACATATTATCAGGGAACAGATCCAAACAGTCTGTTCTCGTTGTTCTAAAAGCTAATGTTAGAGTGCCTCCACAATAAATCATGGTGTGAATAACTTTAGTAATGTCATGGTAGGAAAATGAGTGCTGTTGCGTCTTGACGATGGTTGTTATCGTTCATCCAAGGGATGCAGGGTCAGGTGATACCAAGAGCAGGTGGGTTGATTTGGCCTGTATTCATTGCTGGAGAGTTGTGCATTGGAAGCTGTAGCCATATCCGAGAGTTCATGTCATAACTCTGTGAAGCAATTGTGCTTTGATTGTTGGAATCAGCATTGATTGCAGCTACTGTACAACTACTTATGAAAGTAAATTCAAAAATCAGATTTTATTACACCAAGGACTATATATATTTGCATTCAGCGAGCGACAGATGCACTCTTCTGGAAGGTTCATTTAAGTAGAAATAGTGAGAGGCAGCTGTCCGGGCAATAAATGTTTTATGATGTTGCTGGCGTTCCCGGGGTTTGACTATGATTGATTTGAATCCATGTGGAGGTAGAGGCCCTGTCAGTCAATCTGATGCTCACCTCAACCTGAGCAGCTTTTATTCTCTAGATATGCAGATAGTTTGTGAAGTCAAGTCAATTCTTCTCCTAGGCAGTGAATAATAAATTCCTGCAGTGGGTATATTATTCTTTCATTGCAAAGTACCTGTGTAAACCCTGCTTATTTGAACACGATGCAGCATTGTCCTTTGGGAACCATGGACATCAGTTGAAACATTGATAGCACCACCATCTAAACCACAAAGTTTGCTCAATCATAAAAGCAACCAGATCATAGGTATTGGAATAATGTCCCTCCATTCCAAAGGCTGGTGAAGACATGCCATGAAATCCCAAGTTCATTAGCTTCTTACTTTGTGTGTTTCTAATTTCATTCTGACACATAATTCTTGCTATATATTAATAAACATGCTGTTTACATGGACAGTGTTTTGGTAGCTGACATTATGTATTGTTTTGGGCCAGGCTATCAGATGAGTATGGATGAATTTCTGCAGTGCATTCTGGAAATGGTACACACTGCTGTCACTGTGCATCATTGGTGAAGGGGGTGGGTACTGAAGGTGGTAGATGTGATGCCATTCAATCAGGGTGTTTTGTCCTGGATGATGTCAGAGCTGAGGTCATCCTAACAAGTGGGGAGTGTTTCATCACGATTCTCACCTTGTGCCTGTGGACAGGCTTTTGGGCATCAGAACTGGGTTATTCACTGCAGCCTCTGACCTGCGCTTGTAGTCACAGTATTTACACGGCTTGTCCAGTTCAGTTTCTGATACATGGTTGCCCACAGAACGTAGATAATCAGGAATTCAGTAAAAAGAATGCATGGGTCGTGATAGGTTATCTTTTGTTGTGATTTGGAGGTTCCAGTGTTGGACTGGAGTGGACAAAATTAAAAATCACACAACACCAGCTTATAGACCAACAGGTTTATTTGGAAGCACTAGCTTTCAGAGCACTGCTCCTTCATCAGGTGGTTGTCTTTTGTTGGATATAGTACATATTAGTATGAATATTACTCCCCACTTATCCACCCAGACCTGAATTCTGTCCAGATCTTGCTGCGTTATGGACATGGATGTTTTTCTGTCCCTGAGGAGTTGTGAACAGTGCTTGTGCAAACATCAGGAAGCATTCCCATTTCTGACTTTAAGATGGAGGAAGGACTGGATGCTTTCAGTTATAAGGAGAGGATGGATAAGCTGGGACTTTTTACCCTGGATTGTAATAGGTTTAGGAGTGATTTTATAGAGGTTTATAAAATCATGAGGGGCATAGATAAGGTGAATAACAAAGTTAAAAATCTCTCAACACCAGGTTATAGTCCAACAGGTTTAATTGGAAGCACTAGCTTTCAGAGCCCTGCTCCTTCATCAGGTGCTCCAAAAGCTAGTGCTTCCAATTAAACCTGTTGGACTATAACCTGGTGTTGTGTGATTTTTAACTTTGTCCACCCCAGTCCAACGCCTGCATCTCCAAATTGTGAATAACAAACGTATTTTTCCTAGGGTTATGGAATCCAAAACAGGAGGGCATAGTTTTAAGGTGAGGGCGGAAAGGTTTAAAAAGGACCTGAGGGACAGTTTTTTCAGAGGGTGGTACTGCTAGAGACAAGTACAATTACAACACTTAAAGGACATTTGGTATATGAATAGGAAAGGTTTGGAAGGATATGGGCCAAATGCAGGCAAATGGAATAGTTTAGTTCCGGAAAACCTGATTGGCATGGACAATTTGGACACTGTGAAGGTGGTACACTCTGAAAGCTTGTGATTTTAAAGATACTTGGATTATAACCTGGTGTCGTATGATTTCTGTCTTTGGACATTGATATGCAAGAGGACCATCTAAAACCAGTTCCCTTGTATCAGAATGCACCTGGAATGCTGAGAAAGTGGTTGCATCTCAGGCAGTTAGATGCAGACTGGCCAGCTGGATAATTGTTCTTCACAAAGTTGCTTGAGGAATAGGGCAAAATATCAGGAGATAGAAATGCAACGGCCCAGAGTTTCAATGTGAAGTCAGGTGAAGCACTTGTGCTTAGTTTTATTGTTTTTTTTTACAGATTACTGGTTCAACTGCTTTAAGCTTAAGAAAATTGACCGTTGAATGCATCCTTCATGCTGATTTGGTTCAGATGGTGTAATGATATCACTTTTTGTTTTGTTTATCTGATATCACTGTGTATTACGTATTGACAGTCAGAAGTCTGATAACAACCCAATAGTGTTAAGCAGATTTACATTGAATGCTGGTTTGTAAAAACAAGGAATGTTAAAAGTATGGTTTGACTCCAGTTTTCCAGTTTCTGCCTCTGAAACTACCACATTTGTGTGTGTGTGTGTGTGGGGGGGGGGGGGGCTGGTTGCCACCAGCACTTTAATGATGTTTATTATTATAACCACATATAACATCTGGTGTTCTGTCCATGTATAATTTAGAAATGCTAACTGAAACTCCAACCAAACCATATTTCAGTTTTGTGCATTCATCAGAGACATAACTTATTTGCTGATGATATTCTTGCTCCAGCTGGATTCTGGATGCAAACTGAATAATGAGCTTTAAAATTCTGGAACAGAAAGCCTGATCCGTACAAACTTCACCTCACACAATCCTCTCTCTAGGTTTTAATGCTGAGTAAGCTGTGCTCAGAGAACAGCGTTAATGTCAACATATTGAGCGGTCAAAACAAAAAAAACCTTTTTTTAAAAAAAAAGTCTTTGATGTGATAGACAGTTCAATCAACCTGACCCAAAGCCAAATGATCACCTGCTTAATTGGGGACTGGCATGATTTCAGAGGAATGGACATGCTTGGCACAGTGAAGTTGCGGTTTCCAACTCACTTTGGAATAAGTACATGCAACGTACTTCTAACTTTGTTTCTAAATGGGTCTTATCACTCACGTTTGCTACAACCGAGGTAACGTTGACTATCATCAGCCACCAGTAACTCAGCTGGTTGGCTCATCTACGTATTTTCCATTATGTACCTTTTAATGGTTGAATATCAGAATTTTGGTAATATATAAAAGCAATAATGTTTGTATTCACAGAATGAACTGGTTTGCCACCTGAATTAAATATTCTTATTCAAAGCTGGTCCTATTTAATTCAGGTGGCAAACCAGTTAATATAGTAAAGGAACTCAGTAACCAAATTAGAATTTTTATTATTTATTGGAACATTTGATTCAAGCAAATTAGAAAAGAAAAGAAGCCGTTTGATGCTGAGTAGCTGTTTATCTCCATTAGAAATGTCACATCAGTTCAGCCAGCTATTGTATTTGACCAATGCACCTCTGGAGTGTACCCTCATGACTGCATCTAGTATTCACTGCATATAGCAGGGCTTGTTGCATTGCCACTGTTGGCTGCCTGAATACGCCTCTTTAAAGGATTGTTCCAGAATAATTTAATGCTGCTGGGTCTTGGATTAAAATATTCACGTTAATTGTAACAGTTTCGATACTGAAAATAATATTCAGCCTTTCAGACTTGTGCAGTTGTTGCAATTTGAGACTTTTTAAAACGTGCTTATTTTCAGAACCTCACTCAAAAACGTTAAACCCAAAGCCCAACGACCTTTTTATCTTTTTATTCTCATTTTAATACAGAATGTCGAGATTTTGGCATAGATTTTGCTGTACTTGTAATGACAAGGCTGTCAACACACAGTTATTACAGGGTAAAAACTGACAGTATATTTTGGCATGCATGCATACACAGTTCAGTGAAGCAGCCTAGAGTCTGCAGTTAGTGAGATACGGACTCTACATTTCAATCTTTGCCAATAGCAACTGAATAGAAATCACGAATGGTGTGAACTTGCCTAATTACTGTCTTGTTTTAACGTAAAACAATGACAAAGCTAGGTTTTGTATAATTATTTTATACAAAATTATTAGCATAAGCTTTTAATGGTGTAATAAGTGGTGATGATCTTGGGTCAACTCCAGCTGGTCTGGTTTCATCCCACAGTCCACAAATGTGCAGGCTAGGTGGATTAGCCATGGGAAATGTCACTTTGTGGGGATACAGTAGAGGAGTGGGTCTTAGTGGAATATTTTTTGAAAGGTTGGTATGGACTCGATGGGTCAAATGGCCTGCTTCCACTCTGTAGGGATTCTAAAGATTCGGTGATTCTATCTATGACTATAGGGCAACCTTGCTGATTCTTGGGGGTACACAGTGGCAAAGCTTTCCAAAATGGATGTCCATTCCTTCAGAAAATAATAAATGTTGCCAATTTATTTCATTAATGTTTCACCCTTAATATCATTTGTATTCCACATCTTATTTTTGCTTTGCTTTGTATTGGTCTAAGTTTATACAGGAAATACATGTTATTTCCTGCCTTACTGTCCACATTGCACATTCTTCTATCTGCCCTACTCTCAGATGTCATAATTGGAAGGGACCAAAGTGAGTCAGATACCCAAACACTAGAAATCTCTGCTGACAGGCTATAAAATCTACACACAAAGTGAATGGTAAAAACAGTTTATTTGCACTTGCAGTAAAATGCAGGTTTTCTAATTTAAGGTGAGAATCCAAATGACTAAGTCTTCACGTTTTATTAAAGGGTGCTCTGCTCAAATTGCTAGTTTGGAATTCTGCACTTTTCAATGCATTTTATTTTCTTAGTTTAAGAATTAGATGAAAAATGATTCTATTTGGATGTGATTGACATATTATTACAGATCATTTAAATTATACATCTTTCTCAAGGATAATGAAACATATTACAAAGGACTGCCACAATACTGCAGCCCCTTGAAACTGTGGTTAAATTGTTACCCGGATATTGGAGTGATATTATCTGCTCACCAAAATCAAACAGAATAGGTTTATTCAGGGTTAGAGCTCATTGGTGGATCAAATTCATGTCTCTGGTCTATTTGTTTTGAATGAGTATCTCCTATTAACATTACTCTTTCCTCCTTTCTCTCATTTTATTTTATAATTTGAAATTTTCTCATTTGAAACAATGGGGGAATCCCTTTGCGCATTGAAGATCAATTCATCTACCATGTTACGAAACCTTATTGTGCTAAACACGGGAATGTGAAGAAATTTATTTAACTGTTGGAGGAAACCATTTCCGCCTTGTCCAAGATAATTGTTCCATCACAGGACCCTTTGGGAGAAATAAAAAATGCCTCCTATTCGTTTTAAATAGGTGTCCACCAATTTTTAAGTGCCTGCTGTTGACCTCCAATTCTAGATTCTTGCATAAAGAGCATCATGTTTTCCGCATCTACCATGTCAAGAATGCTCAGGATGTTAAATATCTCAATCAAATTACCTTTTACTCTTGGTAGCTCCAGTGGATATAATCCTAACCTGTCCAATTCTCCCTCATAAGACTATCCACTCATTCCAGGTAAACTTCATCTGAACTGCTTCCAATCCATTTGCAGTCTTCCATTAAGTAAGGAAACCAGTACTGTACACCGTACTCCAGAGGTGAAAAGTGAGGACTGCAGCTGCTGGAGATCAGAGTCAAGATTAGAGTGGTGCTGGAAAAGCACAGCAGGTTAGGCAGCATCCGAGGAGCAGGAAAAATCGACGTTTCGGGCAAAAGCCTGATGAAGGGCTTTTGCCCGAAACCTCGATTTTTTTCCTGCTCCTCGGATGCTGCCTGATCTGCTGTGCTTTTCCAGCACCACTCTAATCTTGACTCTGACCCCTAGATGCAGTCTCACTTGTGCTCTGTACAAATGAACCATGTTCAGTTGGAAGTGTTGTGTGGGTGACCTATTTCTGCCTCTTGCCGAGGTCCCCTTCCTCTCAAATTCCAAATTTTAGCTGATTCTATTCACTTGACGTATTAAGAAATGGCTGAAGGCACTGGATACTATTGGTCTGGACAGCAATTAGACAATATCGCTGAAGAGTTAGGCCCCATAACCAGCCATGCCCCGAGCCAAGCCATTCTTCTACAGCTGCAACACAGGCATTTACCTGAAAACTTGAAATTTTCTTTAAGATTTTCCTGTCAAATTCATTCCAGCCAATTATTGCCCCCTTACTACAGTCTTGAACATCGGCAATGAGTCCAAACGTGTTGTCAGTAGAGCTATCAAGCCAGACTTTAGCACATAACAAATTTGTGTGTCCAAATCGAAGGTGCAGAATTTCTGCAGGTATTCTGTAATCAGTATTCTGTAACTTTACAGGAAGATTGTGTAAATGCTGAAGAAACTCTGGAAGTTGCGGTTTATTGTGGTTCTGTTCGCCGAGCTGGGAATTTGTGTTGCAGACGTTTTGTCCCCTGTCTAGGTGACATCCTCCTTGGGAGCCTCCTGTGAAACGCTTCTGTTTTTTGTTTCCTCCGGCATTTATAGTGATTTGTCTCTGCCGCTTCCAGTTGTCAGTTCCAGTTGCAGTTTATGCCCGTTCCCCAGGTATTCTGTGAATCTTTCACTGATGTTGATCAGGAGAAACTGCAGCTTTGTGCTCCCAGGAGGAGGTTGAACAGTTCATCCACTTTACAAACACCTTCTACCCTGACATCAAATTTACCTGGACCGTCTCAGACTCCTCCCTCCCCTTCCTAGACTTCTCCATTTCTATCTCAGGCAACCGAATCAACGCGGACATTTTACTATAAATCAACCGACTCCCACAGCTACCTAGACTACACCTCCTCCCACCCTGCCCCCTGTAAAAATGCCATCCCATATTCCCAATTCCTTCGTCTCCGCCACATCTGCTCCCAGGAGGACCAGTTCCAATACCATACAACCCAGATGGCTTCCTTCAAAGACCGCCATTTCCCCCCAGACGTGATCAACGATGCTCTCCACTGCATCTCCTCCATTTCCCGCTCCTCCACCCTTGAACCCTGCCCCTCCAATCGCCA
>NC_057714.1:76745132-76771334 GCF_004010195.1 Chiloscyllium plagiosum
CCTCCAACCACAAGGGATGAACTCGGATTTCACCAGTTTCCTCATTTCCCCTCCCTCCACCTTGTCTCAGTCAAATCCATCGAATTCAGCACCGCCTTCCTAACCTGCAATCTTATTCCTGACCTCTCCGCCCCACCCCCACTCCGGCCTATCACCCTCACCTTTACCTCCTTCCACCTATTGCATTTCCAACGCCCCTCTCCCAAGTCCCTCCTCCCTACCTTTTATCTTAGCCTGCTTGGCACACCTTCCTCATTCCTGATAAAGGGCTCATGCCTGAAACGTTGATTCTCCTGCTCCTTGGATGCTGCCTGACCTGCTGTGCTTTTCCAGCAACACGTTTTCAGCTCTGATCTCCAGCATCTGCAGTCCTCACTTTCTCCCAGGAGAAACTCCTGCAATACTAACTTGTGGAACTATATCTTAACTCTGAGGTAAAGAGATTGACCTCCCTACTGGGGCATTGGTTACTTAGTAAATTCCTACACTGGAACTCCCAGAATTAATTACAAATTAGCTCAATTAGCTCTGCCTGCTGGAAAGACTGTGCAGGTACATAAACATGAACACATCATTGTTGTTCAGAATCAATCAAATAAAATGGACATTTCATAGAAAGACCAGTGTTTTCATATTATTAAGCTTGCACACCATGTTGACGATCTAATACTATCAGAAGCATTTACAAATGTTCATAACATATGGCCTGAAAAAGCACGTCGACATGTTCTGAAATGATAAAAATGGTACAGGAGCTAGTGCCAATATACTATGCATCCTGACCAACATCTACCTCTGCAGGTGGAGCTCCATTGTACAACCTAGAAGAAATCATTTCACAGCTTACAATGAATGGATTACCAATTCTGTCAGTTGGCAGAATCATACTGCAGTGCCAATATTCAAGCTTTTCTTGGCTTCCCAAAATCCTCTACCTGGCAGGTACCAAAGGTTTGAGAGTGGCAGGACTACCAGGATGCATAGATCTCGGTGTCATCACTTTGGCAAAATAGACTAATATAATGCAGTTGAATCAGCCAGCAACCTGCAAGATATAACTTTATGATGAGATGTAAATGTGGTACGAGGATGTTTATATCCAACATGCGGTGCAGATTACCAAGCCTACACAAGACACGTACTCCTGTTAAGCTACATGTTGCTGCTCATGACCACAAATTTGAAAATGTTTTTGTAGAATCCCTACAATATGGAAGCAGGCCATTTAGCCCATCGACTCCACACTGAGCCTCTGAAAAGCATCCCACCCAGAACCACACTATCACTGTATTTCCCACAACTAACCCACCTAGTCTGCACATGCCTGGACACACCAGGGCAATTTACCATGGCCAATCATCTAACCTGGACATCTTTGGGCTATTGGAGGAAATCCGCACAAACACAGCAAGGACATGCAAATTCCACACACACAGTTGAACCTGGGTCCCTGGTGTTGTGAGGTAGCAGTGCTAACCACTGATCTATCATGCCACTCCAAACTTGATCTATTGAACTTTGGCCAGGGCCAATGTGAGCAGTTGCAATTAGAAACTACTGAAGATGAACGACTACAAGAGTTACAAAAGATCATTACCCAGGGATGACCTGACAGTGTTAAAGAGATACCTGAGAAGATTTGTTTATTTTAGCCATAGAGGTGATAATTCAAAAGAAAACTACAACTTCCTCTGATTACCAGAGTTGTTAAATTTACAAACATTATATTGAAGTTTGAAATATTAGTCTTTTAAACTTTCCTCTACCCTGTTTGTATAATAATCAAATTGGTAATACATGCCTGTGTGTAACTATATGTGTCTGTTTGCAATTCATTTTTATCTTTTGGAGAAAGCAGGATGCTCAGGGTCATCTCGAGGAGACAAGGCCATAGTATTATCGCTGTAGGATAACGTGACCTGAGGATGTGACATTCCAATATTTCATCTTACCTCGGTTCACTTAAAACATGACACTCCACTGGAAGCAAGCTCCTCTTTTATAAACTAATAGCTTATTATTAGCCCAGAGGAATGTAATGTTTGTACACTAGTTACTTGTTTAAAAATACAGGAGATATTTATTACATGATAATGTCCATAACCAGTTTCAAATGTTAGACAGTCATAGAGCTGTACAGCACAAACAGATGTCCAACTTGTCTGCGCTGACCAGATATCTAAATTAATCTAGTCCAATTTGCCAGCATTTAGCCCTATCCCTCTGAATCTTTCCTATTCATATACCCATCCAGACACCCTTTTAAATTGCACCAGCATTCACCACTTCTTCTGGCAGCCTATTCCATACATGCACCACCCTCTGTGAAAACGTTGCCCCTTATGTTTCTTTTAAATCTATCTGCTCTCACCTTCAACCTATGCTTTCTAGTTTTGGACTCCCCCATCCCAGGGAAACGACCTTGGCTCTTCACCCTATCCATGACCCTCATGAAATTATAAGCCTCTTTAGGCCACCCCATAGAAAACTGCCCCAGCCTATTCAGCCTCTCCCAATAGCCCCATTCCTCCAACCCTGGTAACATCCTTGTAAATCTTTTCACAACATCCTTCCTGAAGCAGGGAGACCAGAATTGCACACAGTATTCTGAAAGTGGTTCAGTCAATGTTCTGTGCAGCCACGGCATGACCTTCCAACTCCGATACTTGATGTTCTGACCAATATAGGTCAGAGACAAGCATATCAAATGTCTTGAACTCCACTTTCAAGGAACGGTGACCCTACACTCCAATGTCTCTTTGTTTAGCAACACTCCCTAGGACCTTACCATTAAGTGTAAGTCTTGAGAGATATCTGAAGCAACAATGCACATGTTAAAAGACCATGAGGGAAATTTACATCAACCTTAGCACTCCACTTCCTGTTTTATGGCTGTCATGATGCCTTGGGTAAAATTTGTAGCCAGTTTGGATCAATGTACTGGCATTTCCTCCCTAATGGCCTTGTGGGGCAATGCACAGCAAGTGGACTACAGCGGTTCATGTAGGCAGTTCACCACCACCTTCTCAAGGGCAACTGGGGATACACAATAAATTCTGGCCTGCCAGCAATGCCCACATCCCAAAAAGTGAATAAAGGAAGAAAAATGAGCAGATTGAAGAAGCCACATCACTCCTAAAATTGTGTAAAGAAGGCTTTGTTTCTGTGATAGGCCTGCAGCATTTTGAATGCCTACACAGTGTCTGCCTCCACTGTCCTACTAGGAAGACAATTCCAGATAGTGATCACTGTAAGAGGATGTATTTCCTAAAATCAGTCTCAAATGTGGCAAATTATCCTGCAGCCACCAGGTAAACTTGGAATATTGCTCATTAAGCCTTTCTGTTTGCTGATACGCTTTGAAAGGTGCTGTAATAGGGTGCATTGAAGCCTTATTTACTCAATACCAGGTACAAGGTTTAGCCTGCTTTGCAGATTAAGTTAGAAACTGGAAACACTCATTAGCATATGTAGCGACCCTAATGTTTATTTAAGGTGGCATTCCTGAAAGTGGACTAAATCCAGTCAGTATTAATACGTCAGTCTCCCACAACTGCATCTCCTCCCACCCAGTATCCTGCAAGAACTCCATCCTCATTCTCCAATTTCTTCTGCTTCTGCCACATCTGCTCAGATCAGGAGACATTCCACTCGCGAGGTTCCCAGATGTCCACCTATTTCGAACAATGTTCTTTTCCTTCCCCCATCGTCCAGACAGTCATCCACCACACTACCTTCATTTCCTATTCCACTGCTCTAAACCCGCCTCTGTCAATGTAATAAAGCCAGAATTCCCCCTTGTCCTCACCTACCTCCTCTTCCGTCTCCGCATTCAACACATCATCCCTAAACACTTCTGCCTACTCCCAACTAAACCCCATCATCAAGAACATCTTCCCCTCCCCACCCCTCTCTGCCTTCTGCAAGGATCATTCTCTTCGACAGTCCTCTCCCACCAACCCCCCCCGAAACCCCAGGTACCTTCCCCAGCAACCGGAAAACATGCAAAACCTGCCGGAACACCACCCTCCTCACCTCCATCCAGGGCCCCAAACAGTCCTTCCAAGTGAGACAGAGGTTCACTGCCTCACTTCCAACCTCGTTTACTGCATGTGGTCTACTTTACATCGGGGAGACAAAACGTAAACTTAGGGAACGGTTGGCCAAGCATCTCAGCCAGGCCTGCAGGGGCTGACCGTACCTCCCAGTCACCACCCATTTTAATTCCCCTTCCCATTCCCTTTCTGACATGACCATCCCTGGCCTCCTCCGTTGCCACAATGATCCAAATCGCAAATTGGAGGAACAACACCTCATTTTCTGCCTGGGCATCCTACTGCCCAGAGGACTCAACGTTGAGTTCTCCGATTTCAAATAACCCCCCTCCCTTCCACTGCTCCCTGCCGCCAACTGAATTCATTCCTCCCATTGATCAATCAGATCATTCCCTCCACGTGTCATCACCTATCCCACTTCACTATCCTGCCACCGCTACCCCCTTTATCTTCAGTTTCCCCTACACCCACCCACGTCCTAAAGAAGGGTTACAACCGAAACATCGAACTCTCCACCTCCCAATGCTGCCTGGTCTGTTGTGTTCTTCCAGTCTCCTGCTAGGCATCGTAAGTCAGGCAGTGTGAATCCCTGTGAATTTTTTTTAGATTAGATTCCCTACAGTGTGGAAACGGGCCATTTGGCCCACACCAACCCTCCGAAGAGTAACCCACCCAGACCCATTTCCCTCTGAATAACGCACCTAACTCTACAGGCAATTTAGCATGGCCAGTTCACCCGACCTGCACATCTGTGGATTGTGGGCGGAAACTGGAGCACCCGGAGGAAACCCACACAGACACTGGGCAAATGTGCAAACTTCACACAGGCAGTCACTCGAGGCTGGAATTGAACCTGGGTCCCTGGCACTGTGAGGCAGCAGTGCTAACCATTGTGCCACCGTGCTGTGATCAGTTCTACCATTGCTTTCCACAAGAAAGCATCACATCTGCCATGATGTTATTGAGTGTCAGAGCAGGATCCAGGGGCTAATTGACCGGTTCCTCTTTTTTTTATATGTTAATGTGCAGATGTGTGCAAACAAGGGCCTTTAAGCTCAGTTGTGCGGGGGAAGCATGAGATTCAGGTAGTCACGACTTTTTCTCCCATTAAAAATAACCATCTTGGACTTAATAAAACAGCTAGAATATTGTTGCAATCTATAACGTTTGCTTTTCCGAAGAGCTGTGCCAGGATCTTGTCACTCTGTTACCTCTATGTTTTCAGACCTCCTTAGCCTGTAGAGTGAAGTGAGACTTATTGCTAGAATCTTGATGTGCTTCCAAGATATACCACATGAGCAGTCTACAATATTAATGTTGGGACAAAATTGTAATAGTTACTGCTGCACTGCTGCATGTAAAATAGAGAACCGTAACATCACTCAAATGAAACAAAGATACTGTAAATGCTTGTAACCAAAAATAAAAGCAAATGCTGGAAACACTCAGCAGGTGAGGCTAAACTTTGGAAAGAGAAGCAGTTTCAAGTATAGGGACATCTCACCAGAGCACAGCATTTGTTGTTCCTTCCTATTCTGAACCCTTGAATTTGAGAGCTATCATGATGTAGGTTTGTTCACTCAATTGTATGATCCTTTGATCTCTCTACCTATCAACTCTTGTGTCAGTGTGCCCCCTCTCCCTGTACCTGATGAAGGAGCCTTGCTCAGAAAGCTTGTGATTTCAAATAAACCTGTTGGACTATAGCCTGGTGTTGTGTGATTTTTGACTTTGAATTTGGGAGGCATAGCAGAAAGTTATCCCAAGCAAGATCAAGGGGAGAATGAGGCAAATATGGCTGACATGGGAGGTCAGGAACAGAATTAAAACAAAAGAAAAAGCATGCGATGTGGTGAAGATTAGTGGGAAGACACAGGACGGGGAAACTTTTAAAATCCAGTAGAGGATAACTAAAATCAATAAAGGGGAAGAAAATGAAATATGAGGGTAAGCTAGCTAGTCATAAAGAAGATTGCAAGAGAATTTTGAGGTATCTAAAATATAATAGAGACACGAGTGTTGAACAGTGGAAAACGAGGCTGAAGAAGTACTGATGGGAAGTAAAGAAATGGTCAAACTGAATAAATACTGTGTATCAGTTTTCACAGTGGAGGTCACCAGTAGCATACCAGAACCTCACCGGTGGGGGCAGACATGATTGTAGTGATTATTACTCGGAAGAAGGTGCTGAATGTGGATATATCGCGTAGACTGGATGGATTACATCCTAGAGTTTTGAAAAAGTTAGCAAAGGAGATTTTGGAGGCATGATATTACAGGAATCAGTGTAGTTACAGTGGACTGGAAAATGGCTAAATGACACTTTTGTTTAAGAAGGGAGGGAAGCAGAAGACCGGAAACTATAGGCCAGCTAGCCTGATCTTGGTCATTTGTAAGATTTTAGAATCCATTATTAAGGATGAAATTATGGAGTACTTCGAATTGCATGTAAAATAGGGATTTAGTCAGCATGGCTACATCAAGGGGAAGTTATGCCTGACAAAACAGTTAGAATTATTTGAGGAGATAATGAGCAAGTTAGACAAAGGAGAGCCAGTGAATGTGATCTGTTTGGATTTCCAGAAAGCCCTTGATAAGATGCCACATAGGAGGATGCTAAATAAGATAAGAGCCCATGGTGTTAGGGGCAAGATATTGGCATGGAGAGATGATTGGTTGACTGGCAGAAGGTAGAGTGTGGGACCACAACTATTTACTTTATATGTAAATGATCTGGACAAAGGAACTGAGGGCTTTGTTGCTAAGTTTGCAGATGGCACAAAGGTAGGTGGAGGGTTAGACAGTGTTGAGAAAGTGGGGAGATTGAAAAGGACTTGGACAGGCAAGGATAGTGGTCAATGAAGTGGCAGATGGAATGCAATATGGAAAGTGTGAAGTTATGCACTTTGGTAGAAAGAATAGAGGTGTTGACTTTTTTAAATGGGGAAAGACTTTGGACATCTCAACACAAAATCCTAGTTTAGGTTTCTCTTCAGATTAATGTGTATGTTCAAAGCCAAATACAATGTTATCATTCATTTTGAGAGGGCTAGAATATAAGAACAAAGACGTACATCTGAGGCTATATAAAGCTCTGGTCAGACCGCATTTGGAATATTGTGAGCAGTTTTGGGCCTGCACCTAAATGATAGAGTTAGGGTTAGTACTGGCATTGGAGGGGGTCCAGAGGATGATTCACAAGAGTGATCCAAAGGGCTTGTCTTATGAGGCACAGTTGAGGACTCTGGGTCTCTACTTGACAGAGTTTAGAAGGATGAGAGGGAATCTGATTGAAACTTCTAGAATACTGAGAGGCCTGGATCGAGTGAACATGGAGATGATGTTTTCACTGGTAAGAGAGACTAGGACATGAGGGCACAACCTCAGAGCGAAGGGACGATCCTTTACAACTGAGATGAAAAGGAATTTCTTCAGCCAGAGGGTGTTGAATCTGCAGAACCATTGCTGTGGAGGATAAGTCGGTATTTGTATTGAAGACTAAGATGAATAGGTTATTGATTAGTAAGGGGATCAGGATTACAGGGAGGGGGAAGGAGGATGTGGTTGAGAAACATATCAACAATGACCAATTGGTGTTGCAGGCTCGATGCACTGAATGACCTATTATCTTATGGTGCAGGCATAAAGCTTAAATGATGATTCCAGTATTGGCAGTTTCATTTTTCATACATTGCTTTCTGTGAAATATGTACACCTATACAGCAATGTCATGACTACTAGGCTGTGGGCATGCCAAAAATAGGCAGGGCTAAGCGATCTGACAATCAATAGGTCAGAATCATTCCCTACAGTCCTGCCAGTTCAAGTCATTAAAGGTGATGGTCAATTAAACAACTAATAAGGAGTTGATTCTCCACAAATAATCCTGTCTTCTGATGAGGGAGCTAAGCACACTAGTGCAAAAGACAAGACCAAGTATTTGTGTCCATCTTCAGTCTGAAGTACCGAGTTGATGTTCCCTCTTAGCATTCACCTGAGGTGCCAACATCACACGTGTCAGTGATTGATGGCAAGAAATTGATGGAGGAACTCAGCATCTGTGCAGAGAAAGCTGAGTTAATGTTTTGAACTGAAGAAGGATCAATGGACCGAAAGTGTCACCTCTGCTTTCTCTCCACAGATGCTGCTGGACCTGCTGAGTTTCTCCAGCAATTTCTGTTATTGCTTCAGATCTCCAGCATTCACAGTAATGTAACCAATTTGATTCACTACATTTAGCACTGACACTGCAAAGACAGTGGGCCCTGACAGCGTTGTGACAATGGAACTGAAGACTTATACTCCAGAACTTTCTGCACCCCCTAACCAAGCTGTGCCAGTGCAGCTACAACACTGGCATCTAGCCAATAATGTGGAAAGTTGCCCAGATATGTCCTTTACACAAAAGGTAGGACATAAAAAAGTTGAATACTGGGGATGAAGTGAGAGTGACAGCCCTTGACATCAAGGCAGCATTTGACTGAATATGGCCTCAAGGAGCACTGATGATATGAAGTCAATGGAAGTTGGGCAAGTCTCTCCGGTAGTTGGAGTCTGACCAAGTGCAAAGAATAGTTGTGATTGTTGAAGGTCAATCATCTTAATTCCAGACATCACTGCAGGACTGTCCTCAGCCCAACCATCTTCAGCTGGTTCATCAATGACCTTCACTCCATTGTAAGGTCAGAATGGGGATGTTCACTGATGATAGCGCAGTGTTCAGCACCATTCATGATTCCTTGAATTCTGAAGCAGTCCATGTGCAAATGCGACACATCATGGGCAATATTCAGATGTGGGCTTTAAGTGGCAAGTAACATTTGCTTCCTTAAAATTACTTGTTCCTCCACCTATCTTTGTGTCATCTGCAAACGTAACAATAATAACTTCATTTTCTTTGTCCTGATCGTTAATGTATAATGTAAATAGTTATGTCCCCAACACTGACCCCAGCAGAATTCCACTAGTCACTGGCCACCATCGCGAAAAAACTGCCTTCTGCCAGTCAACCAATCCCGTAACACCATGGGCTCTTAGTTTTAGCAGCCTCCTGTCTGGATCCTTGTCAAAGGCCTTCTGGAAGTCTATGTAGATCACTTCAACTTTCCTTTGTCTAATTTGCTCATTTCCTCCTCAAAGAATTCTAACAGATTTGTCAGAGGTGACCTCCCCTTGACAAAGCCATGCTGACTCAATCCTATTTTATTGTGCACTTCCAAGTAGTCTGCAGTCTCATCCTTAATAATGGATTCTGAAATCTTTCCAGTGGCAGAGGACATGATAACTGGTTTATAATTTCCCATCCCTCTGCCTTCCTCCTTTCTTAAACAGGTGTGTTACATTAGCCATTTTCCAGTCCTGTGGGACTGTGCCTGACTCCAATGATTCCTGAAAGATCACCGCCAATGTCTCTACAATCTTCTCATCTATCTACTTCAGACCTCTGGGTGTAGTCCATCTGGTCCGGGTGATTTATCCACCTTCAGACCTTTCAGCTTCTGCAGCACCTTCTCCTTAGTGATGGTCACTGTACTCACCTCTGCCCCTTAACTGTCTTGAAGTTCTGGTATGCTGCTGGTATTTTCCACTGTGAAAACTGATACAAAGTCAAGTCACAGAGTGTGACTTGAGCCTCCAACCTTCAGAGGTGGAGAGTGCGACCAAATGAGCCAGAGCTGATGTTAACATATTGTCCATTCATTGCCAAATTTTGGACTTTGATTCATGTCTGCGTGCTTTGTTTTTATGGTATATTTCCTATTGTTTCCTTTAGTTTCAGTTGATGATTAGATGTCTGCAGTGCAAAGATTTGTAGTAGGCTGCTGTTGGTCCAAGCATTGGATTTCTTGCATGAATGCAAAATACTTGTGATGGGAGACAAAATTGAAATATTTTAATAAAGCTGTCAATCCATTTGAGACAGATTTAGTCTTCAGAACCAGCAATTTTGTAGATGTGTGCTGCCTGTCATTTTGCTGCTAGTGGTTAGTTGAAGAATGAAATGTCTGATAATACTTTGTAACCTTCTTGCTACACCAATGGGCAGCAAACTAACTTGATTCAGGAAATATCTCCAAAACTGGGTTGGAAGGAGCCTAAAAACATGGTACTGGAGTGGAACAATTTGCTTTGGTCACCTCATACCTGTTGTCAGCTTCTTGCTTGTACTTCTACGCTAAACCCAGTCACCCATGGATCATAGTGACTAAAAATCTGAAAAAATCAGGAGGCAAGGGAAGTTACTTTTAATGGAATGCGCTGACAGTCTCTCTTTAAGTTCTCCATTTATATTTTATCACAGGACAAATTAATGTATTGGATCAGTCACGTGTTGCACCATCAATGTAAGAGTAATTTCCTCATAAGTATCCAAGCTAATCAAATTTAATGCATAATTTGAGTGTATTTGTCCATCCATTTGGGATTGTCCCCGCAATGACTCTGTCATACCCTGGCCCTACATCGCACTTCTAACATTTGTTGTGAAATATGCGGTTCGTGGATTCATGAGACTTTAGCTTTATGAATTAAAGTATAACTGTAGAAAATGGAATAAATGCAGCTGAAACATGTGCAAGTTTGTTACACTTAAAAAGTTGGAGCCATGATGTATTGAGGTTAACAGCTAGACATGTAGGATCAGAAACACCAGGTAGCTTTGCTGAACTGGAGATGTTACCTGCACTAATGATAGAATTGTTTGTTTTGGGAATGAAGACCAGATTAGTTAAAAACATTCATTGAACTGTGAAAGGATGTGAAACCCATTTTCTTAATTAGATCAAATTAAAAATTGTAAATTTGTGATACTTAATTATGAAGTAAAATTAAGGATAAATTAGAGGAAGCTCCATCGTCATAGGTATGGATGGGGTTAAAGAAGCTTCTCTGGTTTCAGTTTATCTGCATGTTTGCTGGGAGAGATGTTAATTGCAGTTCAGAGCTGGGAGAGTGCTGAAGAAGAAGTAGCTCCAGATGTTTGCAAAAGCAAGGCAGGTGGGAGTCAGGATAAGTCCCAAAAGCTGGTGTCTCTGTGCTGTGGAAAAATGTTTCGGCAAAAGAAGCAGCCTGTGGATTTATTGTTAATTCATTGTAGCTGAAGTAGAGTTGAAGCAAGCTCACAAGCAATATTTGATTGATGCAGCTTAAGGAATCATGAATTTTGGTAAAAGATGAACACGCGCTGGTGATTAGACATTTTGGAGCAGTACTGGGGACGTTGGTCTCAAGAGAAAAGCTTGATCTACCAGGACTTTTGTGCATCATTAAGGCAGACTGAGTTGGAAAGATTTAAGGATATTTTAAGAATAAAGAATGGAATCTCTTGTGAAGGTTTGGTCACCCATTAATATCTCAGTGGGATCGGTCTTAACTGCATTACCATGTAAAATGTAGTTGGTGGGGTGGTTAACCACAGTTTGTATGTGAACTTGTATTTAACTCATGTTAATCCTACATATTGGATTATATGGTGCTTTTATCGAACATATAGTATTAAATAATTATTTTACCTTCACTACAATTAAAATTAAATGTCAAGTCTAAAAATTCACCACTATTGCTTGTGTTTATATGATAAAGATTTTTTGGTGTTTTATTTTTCTCCTGGAATCCCTTGGTTACCCTTACCTTGATTTTTCCCTTGGTTTTTTCATACATTCCGTGGTCTATCAAGCCAGATCATAATAAAAATTTACCTTGTCCACTATTTTCATGACTGGCTTCATAACATATTACTTTCCTCTTACTTAATTGCAATCTGCTGGAATTTTTAGACTTGACATTTAATTTTCATCCTTCCACTAATTCAAATGTTTGATCATTTACTAAATTGGCTGCTCTCGAGCACTGGCTATAAACTAATCTCAAAGCTCTCTCATTTTGACACTGAAACAAACTTTAATATATACTGACATGGAGGTCTTCCGAGTACCATTTTATGAAAATGGTTGTAAAGGTTCTAGCCAGGTCTGTCCCCACAATCTCTCCCATGTTTGTATTTTTCTTTTGCTTCCTGTCGAATTTATGTCAACAAAAAAAACAATTTTCATAATCACTTTCTTAATAAATAACTTTTTCAAAATTGGAGAACAAAAGGAAATTGAGCAAATATTGTCCTTAGAACTGTAGAACCTGCATAAAAAATGTCTTGTTTTCAAATTGATGACCCAATGTCATTGATGCACCCAGATTGATAGTTAAATGTTAAATGTCAACAAACCCAGCCAACAAAAAGCAGCAGTAATTCTCCATGAAGTAGTTTGTCATTAATCACAACAGCCTGATTTTCCCACATTGATGGTGTTCTGAGGATTAAAGTTTGAAATGAAACAATCTTATTTGAAAGGCTTTGTTGCAGCATTAAGGCTCCTGGAGCAGTCAACTGCAAAAAAATCCATTCTCTGCATCATTGCATTTTCTGCTCTGGAAGTTGACGTCACACTGTAGATGTTTGCAGTGTGGTCTCACGGTGTCATGTTTGTTTCAGTCCAACTCTGAAAAGAACAGAATTGAAGTGGTTGACACAATTGGACAAAATGGAAACAAAACTCTTGCAAGATCTGCTTTACACATTCCTCTGCATATAAGCAGCATGGCAATGTCCCTGTCATTCAATGGCAATGAAACTCTTAAACCTGCAGAGTTTGGCTTGTCCAAAGCTATGGCTGTAGCAGAGGCTGCTTGTGTGGCTGTTCTTGGTGTAAGTGTCTCTTGAGTGCAGTGTCTGGAGATTATCCAAACATCGATTCAGGAATGATAGATCTGGCTTCCTAATTAGAATGAAGTAGCATTGCCTGGTACAATGCCAATTTATTTTAATGCATTCTGGTGAGAGGTAGAAGTCAGTTTTTTCACAAATTTCTTGAAGAGGGACTGGGGCCACTCTTCACACATATTGTTGTTCTCCTTCATCTCACTACCAAACTCCAAAAACTGCCATCTTCACATCTCCTTGCACCGAATGGTAGATGCAGGTACATTTACAATGTTTAAAAGACATTTGGATGAGTATATAAATAAGAAAGGTTTGGAAGAATATGGACCATGCACAGGCAGATTTGGGATTACTGTCGGCTAGTTGGGCCAAAGGGTCTGATTCTGTGCTGTATGACTCCCGACTCTGTGGATTGTATTAGTTTAGGAAGGCAGCTCACCACCAACCTTTGAGGACAGTTAGGCATTGATAATAAATTCTGGCTTACCAGTGCCACCCATGAACAATGAACAAGTCAATTTTTAAAACAAAAAGTTGATTTATTAAATTACATCTCTGAGGTTGTTGACGTAGATCCCTTTGCATGTCTTTCAATTTTAAGTACTAAGTAGTCTCCTTTATTCCTCTACCAAATAATGCCACCTCCTACTCCTGGATTGAAATTAATTTGCCAATTACACACCCAATCTGCATAACGTACTCATCAAAAGTCTTTTGAAAGTTCACGTATATTGTATCCATGACCCTACTATGGCCTAACCTTTGTATCGTTACCTGAAATAATTCAGAGAGTTGATCAAGCATGACCTTCTCATTTTAAATTCTGTGATAACTGTGCTTTCTTATATTTTCACTTTCCAGTTGTTTCTCCATTATATCTTTGAATGAAGACTCAGTAATGCTTTTAGATTTCCAGCGTTAATCTTAATAATCTATAGTTTCATGGATCTGCTCCATTACTCTTAAGTTCAGCTGGTCATAATTGATTTTTCTTTCAAATAACGTGGGTGAAAGCAATCTCACCTTTGACCTGAATGTGAGAACAGCTGAGAAGAAGTACTTGACTATGGAAGGTCACCAAGTTAAATGTCTTGGCTTAATTTGATAATTCTGAATTTTAATGCAGCCTAACTACCCTTTTTATATATACTTTGCCTTTCATTGTGTTGTTCATATACAATGATGTGACTCTGCTTGGCAGTTAGCTTGCTTTGGGTTTGAAGGCTAAACGTGCACACATCAGTCGATTTGCTGTAATGTCTGCTTCATAACTCATAATGTGCTTTACTGTTTAAAATAAGCTAGTCCATGGAGTCAAGATTTTTTTTCTCTCTGCGTTTGCAATGAATGTTCTTTGAGCAAAGGCTCCCAAATCTTTCTGAACAGCAAAATTCAATGGTTTCACATCGTCTTAAAAACTGTTGAGTGCAAAGTTCAGTTGCCTTAACCTTCGAATATGGGGCCATGTTTATGGCATGTCTGTGCTCAGTGGATAAGAAATTTAGTCTGCTTACCATCCAGCCATTACTATGGTGTGGAACAGAACAGCCTCACACAACCTTCATTTTTGTGCAGTTTAAGATCTGCAAACTCCAGGAGGAAAGTTATATTCTGTAGACTGTGTGTTTTCCGAGCAACCCTCCCCTGACTGCAGCATTTTAAATTGTAACGATGCACTACAATTCCTGGATAATTGATTTTGGTCAGTGACAGAAAGGGAAACACTAGTATATCTGGAAGGATGGGCTGGCAGGCCCCCAGTATGATCCTGGGAAGAGAAGAGAGCATATTGCAAGATTAGTGAATTCTATTTGATCAAAGCACCATGGTCCTGGCGTATCACATAAATCTCTGTGCTGAATGCACAATGTTGATCACCTACACCTTGGCACTCAAGGCTGTCTCACAAAATCCTTAACCTTCAAATCACACAAACACGCGCACACCCACACAAACACCCCCACACACACCTTTCCAAGAACCCTTGCTGCTTGCTCACCTTCACAAACTTCCTCTTGCTTCCAGCTATTAAACTATGACAGCCATCGCCAAACATTACTGACACATGATTATTGATTTACCTGCTCTTTCTTGTATGTGCAAGCCCCCCACAACATGAGAGAAATCTGGACCATGATGATCACATCATCTTAGTGACTTGGAGGACATGGAGCTCAGGATCACAGGCAGCTGTACCATAGGGCTACAGGCATCCAAAGCAGCAGGGTCCGTACTGGTTGAAGTTAAGTTGTGACCTTGTGCACCTTCTCCACTAATTCCTCACCCCTTATCCTTAAAAGTGCCATAAAAGGGACAATGAGAATGGAGTGCTCATGGATGCTGTAATTTTCTTTGCCTTCCCTTACAGCTCCTTATATTCAAATGCATTCAGATAGCCACAAACTGTTGGTTTCTCAGCCCTTGAAGGCAGAAATGGAAGGGTGAGAAGAAGGAATATAATCTTTAGGAAGAGGTATCATTACTCAAACTAGCGGTTGCAGCTCAGGTTATGGCAAAGCATGTACCTTTCAGGCGAGTTTCAGGTGGAGATTTGCACACAATGAGTGTCCAGGCATAACTTGAATGCAGCAAGGTTAATAGATGATAGGTTAGCTTCTGTGGAAACCCCGTGATGGGTGAGGTCAGACTTAGTTTTGCTGTAGAGAAGGTAGACAAGGCCACCAATGGTGCAAATCACAGGAGAACACTATTGACTATGTATAGTCAAGTGTTTAGTCTTCTGTCAGTTCTGAAAGTGTCTAGTCACTGGCTAGGGACACCACACATGGCATTGTACAAGAACGTAGAACCCATCTCTCCACTGTGGAGCCAGCAGGCAGCTCCCTGGCAGCACTGTCTGACTGACCTATGATGCAAGAGTCCGCCAGTATGTCAATGTCCACTCAGCACAAGCTGCATCCTGTCAATGTATCAGTGTTGCAGGGGGAACTCAGATAGAGTTCATTAATCCCTAATTGCTGCAAGTTTACCTCCAAGCCACATGCCAACCTGACTGAGAAATATATGGCTGTCACTGGGTCAAAATCCCAGAACTTCCTCCCTGACTGCACTGCAGATGTATCTATACTACATGAGCTGTCGGGTTCATCATCAACCAAAGGGCAGTGAGTAATAAATGCTGGCCTGACCCGTGATGTCTATTTTTTTTAAAACAAGTGCCTGTGAAGGGATGGCCAGAGTCAACGCGGCAGTGGCCCATCCTCCAAAAGTGTCAAGAGACCTCCGCACAGGCCTCTGACCGACTCTTAGAACAGATGGTAAGTCTGTCAAAGGTCCCGCACTGCCAATTTGTTCTAATTCCATGAGTGAGTTTTCTTTTTAAAAAGCGGCAAATTCTCCAATAGGGTTCAACTTCAAACTTACCAGTAGATATCTGAAGGAGCAGTAATTTACAAGAGAGAGATGTTTGGAAAATGTTATTGTTTGGAGATGGAGAAAATCCAGGAAGGTGATGTAGACTTCTGGTATTATAATGTCAGATTCAATGACTGTGTATTTTTATTCCATTTTCTTACCAAGCCCTTCAAACCCTTTTTGATAAGTACTTAGAATTTTATGCCTCCTTGCTGGCAGCAGATGGGGAATTGTAAAATGCAGTGCAGAGCCTGCATGCAGCCTATCTGCCTGACCTGAACTAGGGCTGTGAACTGTCTGGTGACCCAGTTAATAGCCACCTCATAGTGGCCCGTTGATCTTTTACTCATGGCAGGCGGAGGCCCACTCCTGGTGGGTATCCAAAGAATTTTTATTGAGCAAGCTGGTGTCAGATAAGAGGGAGTCTCAGTTGTGATACTGCAAGCATTTTTTTTTAATGTTCACCCATGATATGTGAAATTCTTGGCCTATTCCTGGTTGCCCTTCAGAGGGTGACAGTGAGATACCTTCTTGAACCTGGAGTACAGCCTCCATTGCTCCCCTTCTTCGGGAGCATGCTATAGTAACAACAGTGGTCCCAGTTTGAACTCGGTAGTGTCGGGACTGCAGAGCCTAAGGTGGGTCTTCCTTCTGAGTGGTGGGGTGGAGATCCTATCTCCAGTTCATTAAACACTCCATTTGTGACTATGGATTAACTGGTATTGACCAGCTCACAGTTCCTTCAGGATGGCAATGCCTGGCATTTGAAAAGTCCTGTTATAATGTACAATTGGACATCTAAATTTATGAGCTATACCTTTCTTCACATTGAGTTTAGCATGTGAATACAGTGGCATGACTTTCATAACTATAAGTTACAGGAGTTATGGAAAACAGTCATAACTATAAGTTACAGGAGTTATGGAAAACAGTCATAACTGTAAGTTACAGAAAGAGGAGATTGATGCTGACCCATGTCTGTCTTTCACACAGACTATGTATGTTGCATTAAACCTTTCATTTACTTGCTCCTGTTGTTATTCCCTGAGCAACCATTCCTTTAACAGTTCACTGCATCCTGCTTTTGCTGCTGATGCTTATACTGCATCAGACCTACAGGATCGGAGGGATTTATTCATTTCTTAAATTAACGAAGCAGTATAAATATGCAAATGTTTGAAATTTCAAAACATCAAGCTGTTTAATTCACCCTTCCCCCAACTACTCCTTTCGTGCCTTTTGAGAGTTTTTAACAAATTGAGTTACAATGTAGATGATGTCTGATTAAGTTGCAAAGAAATTATCCAGCAGAAATGTAAATCCACTGTTTGGTGCATTGGGTATAACAGAGGATTTTTTTTCCCACTGTGGTAAACCAATAGGAAGATTAATTCCACATGAAAGGACAGATTAGGTGACTGTTAATATAAATTGGGCCTCTAACCTCTGAACTTGCAGTCCCTGTAATTGGTCTATGCAGGGAAAGGAATGAGATAATGTGCTGGTAATAAATAATCCAGAATATAATTAAGAAGGTAATTTACATTTTGCAAAATGGTGTTGACCATGTCTTGCTGACAATAAAATTTTTGCCAATCATGTTTTGGCACATTGGTTGATCACTTGGGATGGTAATAAATTGAGATAATGTTCAAATCAAGGTAAATGTAACATAGCGTAATATTGCATCAGTTATCATTTTAGAAGTGAACTGGAGGAAATATTAATTGTGCAGTGCTGCTGCAGTACCATGATTCACTGCTTAGTCCAGAGCTCAAGAGGATTCTGCAAGGCACACACTTGCTCGAACTTCCAAGTCTTTGCTGTTTGATCTTCACTGCCTAACCTTGCCTTTGCAATTTCAGAAAGCAATCCTAAAGGAGCCCTATTGCACACATGAGGACCCAGTGAGATGGCTTGCCCAGCTGCAGTTTCCTTAAATTCTATTAGCATATGATTGTTAAGAGTCCAGAACCTGTCAGTCAGAATTTTTTCCTGATGCTTGCCCTTTGCGCCTTCTCTTTATAATTGCTTGTGTAAAGTCCCTCAACTTGTTAATGAGCTGCTGAAAGAGAAAGGGTAGAGATTTGAGGGTATAGGCACATGAAAGAGAGCCCCTTAGTTGATAAAGCTGCTGAAACCCAGCATTCCATAATTTCTTTGGTTAATCACATGAGACATGGAAAATAAAATATGAGAAAATGATGAGCCTAAATAAAACTTTAAAAGGATCTTAAGGTAAAAGAAATTTAGCTCCACAGTAAAGCCTTAAGACTTTTCCTTTAGACTTGAAATTATAGATGCATTATTTTTGCCTGAACTAAGTAGACCGTAGATATGATTTGATTTAGTAGTTAATTGATCATATATGGGGTCAAGTGTGTCAATGTGATTAGAAATATATACTTGTGTGAAGCAGTCCTGACTGGTTGAGTCAAACAGTATGCTTCATTTTGAGGTATAAATGATTAACTGCATTTGTAATCCAGTAGAAATGAGCGTTAAGCTAAAAGGAGCAGCGAGCAATAGGATATTTCTTATTTGCCTTGGGGTTTATTAGTTACAAGGTTTTCAGCTTCCGTTCTGTGCCAGCTTGATCGTTTGTAGTTCACAGTTTGTCAGCAAATAAATGGAATGGTTTGCGTGCTATGCAATTGGGTCATTGCGATAAACAGATTATTATTGCATAAAAACTGCCCAGTTGCCCAAACAGTTTTGGAATCAGTCATTAGCTTGCAATTGTTTTGGCCCTGAATGTCTCATTTACCAACAAGTGCTTGGGTCAGCAAGTTACTGTAGGATGTTCTTAATGAAACTTCCTGTAACAAAAACACATCTCTTTATCTACTTATTGCTCATAACCCTGTGAAAATCAGAACAAATACCTCCTTTAAACAGACATTCCTAGTCCACAGACAGTGTCACAAAACATTTCTGACTGACAAGCTCCATATCCTTCACAATCTCATGCTAAAATATTTAAACAAACTTTGCAGGTAGGCAAGACATCTTGCTGCGTTTCCTTGTGTTTAATAAGATTCCATTCGGAATGTTTTCCCAGGCTTTCTGGACAGAAGATATGCTTTTCATGCCATGGATTAAAAACACCAGCATCAGTTTTTGTGATGCATATGTGATAGTTCAAAAATGAACTTTTTCCTATCGTCAATTAATACTCATTTGGGTAACACTTACTGATGACCATTCCAACTTCAGTGCCGGGGGTATAAAGTGGATTAGATATAGAAAGTTAGTGCTCAAGTTTGGAGTTAATGAAACCTGACAGGTAGTGGTTACAGCATGTAAAGTGATAAAGTTGAAAGTAGGCACTTTTTGTGACAGAATGCATATTGAGGCAGATGCAAAGCTCATGAGCAGGAGGACACAATGCCTATGAATGGCCTGATACTGCCTGAGATAGGGTGGGCTAGGAGATAAAACCAATGGCAGGGATACAGAATTTCTGATGAGGGTTCATTGACCTGAAACAATAACTCTGCTTCTCTCCACAGGTGCTGGCTGACCTGCTGAATATGTCCAGAATATGGTTGTCTGTTATCGTTTACGTTTTGAACAGCCATAGTATTTTACTTTTGCACAAAATTTCTAGTGAGCAATGAAGATGATGGCTTTGATGTCTTAGCTCCTACTGATTTTAATAGGGAAATCTGATGTAAAAAATAAATATTATTTTTGTTTTCCAATCCCTGGCAGCGAAACCATAGAGAGGACAGCTGGCAGCAATGAGGGTGTTTGGTCAGAAAGCTGAGAGCAAAAGGAGCTTGAGCAAAGGGGTAATAGTGGGATAACTGGCCTGTAGCTATTCACTATGGAGGATGCAGTGAAGTGGAGGAGCGAAGACTCTTTAGGGACTGACCAGTCTGGTCCTCTGACCCTGAAGTGCTTCTGCCAAAGTTGAATGGAACAAGTGGAAGTTGGGTTGCTCACAGATTTGTTATATGGCCCCCATCTCGGGTGGTTGCAATTATGTTACATGTTTCCTTGGAGACCCATGATGTTGACAGAGTTCCTAGGATTGGAATTGCTCAAAGCCATGTCAGCCAGTCTCCATGATTGACCCTGTCCCCTTCTCCAACTCCGTCACTGCTTCCTCATGCTGCAGCCAAGTGTTATCTCAACATGTTGGAGCCACAAAGTTTGACTTGCTCAAAACGGGAAATGGGCCAAACAGCACAGGGAAGCGACTTGATGGTGTCAGTGTGTGTGACCAAGAAGTCAACTAAGAGTTAATTGTTGATTGCACAAGTTGTCACAGCCACTGGGAGAAAGTATACTGTCCAAAAAAGGAACGTTAATTATAGACATCAATTATGGGTGAGCTAAATTTTGAGATTGTGTTAGCATCTGTAATTCAGATACGTAACCATTATTATTTATTTGCAATATGTTAAGGATAGCCTTTTCTGCTGCATGTTGGCAGACACTTATTGCCATAGGTGTCAACTGAAAGCAGCAGATAGAGCCTGGTCAGACTAACAGAGCTTAAGCCCAACATCTCTACTTGTAATACAATGGTGTTATATTTAAAAACTAGGATTAATAATGTACAGGATCAGTTTGGCTCGATGTCAGTTGTGTCTTCTTTCAAGAAGGAATCTGTAAGCAAATGACAAAATAACATATCTATGTTTTGTGGGTGGAGGGATCCTTTTTTCCCCCAAGTACTGTGTTTTTGTGCATATAATTTACATTTTCTTTTGAGATACAGAAGTTATTTTCAGAAATATCTATTTGGGTTTCTAGTCTGCTTTTTGACAGAAGGGAGTGTAAAATGGTAAGGCCGTTGCAATATGTTGCCGCTGCTTTGACACTAGTAGTTCATTAATAGCATCATTCTGGTTTTTCGCTTTCTTAATCCTTTACCACTTATATAGTGATGTTCGACAATATTACTAAAGTTTCTCATAATGTCATGCAATACTGACAAACCAGACGAGCTGTGTCACAGTAGTTGAAGCCTATGTAAATATTCCTAACTGTTTTCTCTTCAATGGTCATTCAACGCAGCATGAAATTAAGGAAACTGCCAATAAATTTAAAAAAGTATCAGTCAAACAAAACGTTTAGTGGTGGCAGAATTCTTTGCACTTCATTAACTTAACACATTTTAAAGTGTGGCCCTTTAGCAACAAGTTGTCTGATTTGTGTTTTCACTCATCATTGCTTTTTCAGTTAAATTCCCTAAGAATGCTGAACCTAATTCATTTAACTAACATTATACTTCCAATTAGCTGATCGTCAGTTAAGCAAAATGAAATGATAAATTGGAAAAGCTTGGGGCCTGTCTTGGGTTAGGTGTTCAACTTGACGTAAGAGAACATGAGAGAGAATTATGTGAAATGAGATGGCCCCAAGATTGCAAACAAAAAATGGACGTGTCTGAACAGGATTAGAATCAAAGAAACTTGCAGCAATTAACCAAACCCAAGTTGTCACTTTGAAACAGAGTCACATTTAGTGATTCATTCTCTCTTGTTCTCTTTTAGTAGGCTTCACATTGGCCACTCCCTTATTGGAGCTCCCAGTTTCTGCTGTTTCACCGTTTGGAACACAATGACTTTGGTGTTGGTCCAAGATGGATGAGCTCACACTTACCTACGTTAATGTCCATTTGGCGCAATTCTGCAAATTCATTTAATCTATTAATATTCAAACTGATATGATTCCATCTACGCTGCTTACAATGATTTTTACCTTTATGTTGCCAGCAACCTGTCCCTTTTCTCATATGAATTAAATCATGAATAAATACTCCAATAGTTGCGCCAAAAATACAGATCCTTCTGGGATGCAACTATTGCTACGATCAAGTCTGGACGGGCGAATGCATTCCTTTCTTTTTGCTCCTGGAGTTGATTACAACAGAGTTTGAACATTTTTTCAAAATTGTATTTTTTCAATTCAATATGTACTTGATGTAGGTAAAATTCTATGAAGAGATAAGCCAAACAAATCTTGCGAGTTAACAAAATTAGGGAATTAGTTTTATTATAATCTCATTGAAACTTATTAAAAAGGTAAAAATATGTCCAAAATCTCTCAAATACACGTGTAGCCTACCATGCAAAAAATAATTTTGAAAGTTGGGGTAATTGGAGTTGAAAAAGAATTAAAGTCCAGAAATGGAAAAAAAAATGGTTTCTGAGGTTCCTTTGGTGGCCGTTGGTAGGATAGTAGCCAATGTAAACTGGTCATTCACCTGGAGCTGGTCTCTTTTTCTCTTCTTCAGTGTCAGTGCTACAGCACTTGATGTTCCTTTTATTTTTAAATTTTCTGTCTCTATGATGTATTCCACCTGATATAACAAAGACAGAAGCTGGGCTGGGAAAATCTCGAGAGAGATGGAACTATTCCATCCTGCAGGCCACATTGTTGTCATTCCCTGCAGTAAGCTGTTGTTCATTTTTCTTGGGCTTTTTTTTTCTGTGTTTCAAACAATGGCAAGTGTGAAATTCTGCAGATGAACTGTCCAGACATGTCTCCTGTTAATTCATGTTAGTGGTCTTATTGGGAGGAATCTTCTGGGGGCCTGAATGTTGTGAACTATGGTGAGAAAACTGGCAGAATCATGTGAGAATTCCAGCCAGACCTATCTCAACGTCAGGCACGACCCACTGCATCTTTTAAATAAATGCTGAGCGTCGTGGTAAAATTCTTGCTACGCAGCGTATAGCTGAGGAAAATTATTGCCCGTTTGCAATCTTACTGACTGCATATTTCACCTCACTGACATGCAGATTTCTATCTTAGCACCACCATGAACAAACTAGGCACCGAAAATTGTCAACATGAAAATTAGAGAAGTTATTGGTGATTTCAGCTCACTGTTGCCTCCAAAGAACCTCCATGTGGTATATAGGGCAGCAAGATTTCAGAGAATGTTTCATGGGCATCGACCACACACCCTACGGACATTGGTATTCAACATTTGCCAGCCTCCAAAAACCTTCATGGTTCATCTCTGATCTTCTTACAAAGTGCTCATGCACTTGAATGCTGCACCTTGGGCTGCACTAGATACTATCATTGTAATACTGCTGCAAGGATACTATGTACCCAGCTCAAGCACTGGTTCAGACCACATTGCCATGCTGTTGGCTCGCTGTCTTTGTAGTCACTCACATTGAGCCTACCTGGATTCTGACAGGATACCTGTGTGGCATTGGCATTTTGCACTTTGTTCCTCAATCAGAGGTACCAGGTGCAAGTTGCTATTTTGCTACACTATTTAGCATATTTACAAAGTCAGGAAACTTGTCATAGTTATCAACAATCCCCTGTCATGCCAAACTGATAGTCTTGGTCAGAGGTCCTGGCATAGTGAGTCAGGGGCAGTCTGTAGTGCCAGCCCACAGGATTGAACACAGTCAGTGACTGAGATAGCACTGATCCCAAGTGACAATGTTGGACCAGGCTGGCATGGGCTGGTGTCATGACGTCCCAGCTGGTCTTGGGGGAAAGGATGTCCCACAGCTGCACTACCCCATCCAGTAGACCTCCAGATCCCTGCTAGCAAAACAATCCACCAGTTTTACCTTCTCTGCCATGTCCAGGTCAAATGTCAGGATCTGTGCAACGCAGTTCTGCACAGCCTTTTAAAGATGGCATGGATACCAGAGATGCCGGTCCATTGTGGGATAACCTGGTGGTGATGGCGAGATGCTCTGGGTACAGCAAGTGGTAGAGTGGAGCTGGAGTTGAATGAGAGGTGCACCATAGGGGCAGGGAAGGTCACTAATGTAATGAGTTTAGTAAACTGTGATGACAAAACTCACTGTGCTACACAGAGAGGAACTCCCTATGATGCCTGATCAAACTGACACTTAGCCAAAAAAAAAGTAAGATTCAACGCATAGAAAGTTGGTGTGTCTTGTAGATCAGGTGACCTTTGCAGCCATTTTGAAGTTGTGTCTTGACTCTTCAAATACTTTCTCGGATGAATGTATCAGCCATTAAATTTGTCGATGGATGAAAGTTTTATAGTCAACATGTTACACCTTCATGATGCTATCAACATCCAGGGGTTATCAGTGGTCATAACCTCGACTTGCCACATAAATACTGCAACACCAGAAATAGTTCAGAGGCTGACAATTTAGTTGTGAATAACACACGTCCTCACTCCTCAAATCCTAACAAGGCATTATCTGGAGTGCCATCAAATAATCTTTGCCAAACTTATTAAATATGCTAAAAGTATTTGTGTCTTAAAAACATCTGTTGCCACAATATTTTTTCTTCTGTCTCCCATCCGTTCAAGTAATCTCATTTTGCTCTCAAAATGCTGGAGCTTCATCTAACGTTTTTTAGCAGGATCGGCGCTCCAATATCCGTGTCCTCTCTCAGGCTGACATCCCTAGTACAGAGGCACTAGTTACAGTCAATTGGTTGCATTGGACAGGCTATATTGTCCACATGCCTATCATAAGACTTCTACAACAAGATTTCCATACCATGCTTCATCATGGCAGGGTGCACACATCAAGGATATCCTCAAAATCTCCCTATAAAGAGTGGTCAAGAAGGCATATGGTATGGTTGCCTTCATTGGACAGGTATTGAGTATAAGAACTGGCAGGTCATGTCAAAATTGTACAAGACATTGGTTCAGTCGCATTTAGAATACTCTGTACATTTCTGGTTGTCACATTACCAAAAGGATGTGGACGCTTTAGAGAGGGTGCAGAGAAGGTTTACGAGGATGTTGCCTGGTATGCAAGATGCTAGCTAAGAAGATGAGATTGAGTAGGTTAGGTTTGTTTTCATTAGAAAAAAGGAGATTGAGGGGGGACCTGATTGAGTTTCACAAAATCATGAAGGGTATAAACAGGGTAGATAGAGATAAGCTTTTTCCCAGATGAAGGACTCAATAACGAGAGGTTAGGCTATCAAGATGAGAGGTGAAAAGTTTAACATAGAACATTACAGCGCAGTACAGGCCCTTTGGCCCTAAATGTTGCGCCGACCTGTTATACCAATCTGAAGCCCATCTAACCTACTCTATTCCATGTATGTCCATTTGCTTGTCCAATGACGACATAAGTGTACCTAAAGTTGGCGAATCTACTACCGTTGCAGGCAAAGCATTCCATACCCTTACTACTCTCTGAGTAAAGAAACTACCTCTGACATCTGTCCTATATCTATCATCCCACAATTTAAAGTTATGCCCCCTCGTGCTCACCGTCACCATACTTGGAAAAAGGCTCTCCCTATCCACCCTATCTAACTCTCTGATTATCTTATATGTCTCTATTAAGTCACCTCTCAACCTTCTTCTCTCCAACGAAAACAGCCTCAAGTCCCTCAGCCTTTCTTCGTAAGGCCTTCACTCCATACCAGGCAACATCCTAGTAAATCTCCTCTGCACCCTTTCCAAAGCTTCCACATCTAATCTCTAATGATAAGAAAGTTAGCATTAAGGCACTTTACCTGAATGCTCATAGCATTCATAACAAAGCAGACGAACCAATGGCATAGATCATCGTGAATGATTATGATGTGGTAGGCATCACAGAGATGTGGTTACAGGGGGGTCAGGACTGGCAGTTAAACATCCAAGGGTTTACAACTTATCGAAAAGACAGGGAGGTGGGCAGAGGGGGCGGGGTTGCCTTGTTAGTTAAGAACAAAATTAAATCTATGGTGCTGAATGACATAGCATCGGATGATGTGGAGTCTGTGTGGGTGGAATTGAGGAACCAAAAAGGCAAAAAAACCATAGTGGGAGTTATGTACAGATCTCCTAACAGTGGTCAGGACCAGGGACGCAACATGTACCGGGAAATAGAGAAGGCATGACAGAAAGGCAAGGTCACAGTGATCACGGGAGACTTCAATATGCAGGTGGACTGGGTAAATAATGTTGCCAGTGAATCCAAAGAAAGGGAATTCATGGAATGCTTACAGGATGGCTTTTTGGAACAGCTTGTCATGGAGCCCACAAGGGAGCAGGCTATTCTGGACCTAGTGCTATGTAATGAACCAGACTTTATAAAAAATCTTAAAGTAAGGGAACACTTAGGAAGCAACGAT
>NC_057714.1:76773455-76797047 GCF_004010195.1 Chiloscyllium plagiosum
CTGAGGATCTTGGGATTGTATTCATTGGAGTTTAGAAGATTAAGGGGAGATCTAATAGAATCTTACAAGATAATACATGGCTTGGAGAGGGTGGATGCTAGGAAATTGTTTCCGTTAGGCGAGGAGACTAGGACCCGTGGACACAGCCTTAGAATTAGAGGGGGTAAATTCAGAACAGAAATGCGGAGACATTTCTTCAGCCAGAGAGAGGTGGGCCTGTGGAATTCATTGCTGCAGAGTGCAGTGGAGGCTGGGACGCTAAATGTCTTCAAGGCAGAAATTGATAAATTCTTGATGTCACAAGGAATTAAGGGCTACGGGGAGAATGCGGGTAAGTGGAGTTTAAATGCTCACAGCCATGATGTCACAAGGAATTAAGGGCTACGGGGAGAATGCGGGTAAGTGGAGTTTAAATGCTCATCAGCCATGATTAAATGGCGGAGTGGACTCGATGGGCCGAATGGCCTTACTTCCGCTCCTATTTCTTATGGTCTTATCCTTCTTATAATGCGGTGACCAGAACTGTCCGCCATACTCCAAGTGCGGCCGCACCAGAGTTTAAGGGGAACACACGCGACAAGTACTTTACACAGAGGGTGGTGGGTGTCTGGAACGGGTTGCCACCAGAGGTAATAAAGGCATTCGTGGTAGATTAATTTCAGATGCGTCTGGACAGAGGTGGTGATCAAAGGGATACAGTTGCTTAGGAATTGGGCGACAGGTTTAGACAGTAGATTTGGATCAGCTCAAGCTTGGAGGGCCGAAGGGCATGTTCCTGGGCTGTAAATTTTCTTTGTTCTTTGTATCTTTATTAAAAAATGCAACATCCCTACTGACTCGAGGGAATTTGTAGCTCAAAGCCACTCGAACTGGAGAAGAGACGTCTACACATTTGACAACTGTTTTGAGCATCGCTGATAGGTCCAGATAGAGGACAAATGCAGACAGAGCAAAACGTATTTGGAAACACAAGCATATCGCCTACCCCTCTCTGCAGGCACCACCAGCTCTACCTCTGGCAGGTTTGCTGATCCAGTATCAGATTACTTCGTGGCCCCAGGACCCACAACACCAGAGTTATCCTCCATCCAGAAAGTCAGCCAGATTCTCAGAATTGAGGATAAGAAAGAAGGAGGAGGTGACCTGCTATGTATTCTTGTTTGAAATCTGACTACAATGCGCTGACTACAATTTTATTACTTTGGATCTACATAATCACAACAAGTAGTTCTTACTCTGTTTTATTGTTCTATTATTTGTAAGTTAGTTAGGATGTTTTAAGCGTCAAGTGCTTGTAAGTGTCACAAAGACATTGGGCACTGTTTTAGCAGTGTGCCAGTTTCGGAAAGTTTTATGGAGGATTTTCTCCTGCAATTCTTTGGGGCTCACCTCATTAATTGTTCATCACACCTCCACAGCACCACTGTGGCACAATCTTGTGCTACTAGCAGCAGTTCTTTGCAGCATTCACGTTGGGGCTGCCATATATAAATCCCAGTTGCACAGCACTTCAAACATGGCCAGCCTATTCTGAATATAGAACATAGAACAATACAGCTCAGAACAGGCCCTTCGGCCCTCGATGTTGCGCCGACCTGTGAATTAATTTAAACCCATCACCCTACACTATCCCATTATCATCCATATGCTTATCCAAGGGCTGTTTAATTGTCCCTAATGTGGCTGAGTTAACTGCTTTGGCAGGCAGAGCATTCCACACCCTTACCACTCTCTGAGTAAAGAACCTGCCTCTGACATCTGTCTTAAATCTATCACCCCTCAATTTATAGCTATGCCCCCTCGTACAAGCAGATGTCATCATCCTAGGAAAAAGACTCTCACTGTCCACCCTATCTAAGTTAAAAATCACACAACAAGCAGCCAACTAAGTCAGCACTATACCCCCAGTCAAGAGTAATGTGTAGTGATGCCGCAAGTAGGTTAATTAACTTCAGTGCTTCACATGGATAAGTGTTACCATCTTCTCTCTGCTGCCTTGCACTCACTGTAGCTCTTACATCTCACTCACACCCAAGACACATGATCTGCCTATTACAGGGATGCAATAGCCTACTGGTATTATCGTTGGACGTTTGATCCACGCATCCAGATAATGTTCTGGGGACCCAGTTCGAATCCTGCCATGGTGGACTTTGAATTCAATGAATATCTGGAAAGAAACCCATCTTGTGCCTCTCAGAAAGAAACTGCCATCCTTACCTGGTCTGGCCTACATGTGACTCCAGACCCACAGCAATGTGGTAAACTCTTATCTGCCCTCTAAGCAATTGTGGGTGGACAATAAATGCTACCTAGCCAGCGACGCCCTCATCCCATGCATGAATAAAGACAAAAATGCAGAATCTTCTCTCAATCACTCATTCCCCCAAGTATTAACCAATCATTCCTGTTCCCTCTACTTCCTACTCACTTGGGGCACTTTACCAACTTCCCTGACTGATGATGGATCACCTCCCTAACTGGATAAAGGACTACTCTTAGACATTTGCTCATTTGATTGAGCACATACAATGTGTTTGTTGCATTGACTGCTGCCATCTGCTGTGGCTATGACATTGATGCACCATTTTGTCATACAGCAACATGTCCATCCTTTGATTGTTGCTGGGAAGCACGATTAGCTGCTTTTGTGTCTGCATTAAAGGCAAGACAAGAAAGAATTACTGTGAGTCTGTAAGTTCTGATTAAAGCAGCAGTGTGCTAAAGACAAGCCATAGCAGCATTGCTTTGAGTACCCGTTTCGATCCATATGTGTGTTTCTGCATGTATATGTCTGAATGCAATGTATCGGTGAACAATTAAGCTCCAACTGTAATGGGCTGAACTGCATTATGACTTAGTCAGATGTGCCATGATGATATTGTTGCTGCTGCTTTGTTGATCCCAACCTCTATGGAAGGAGGGGTCAGGTGGTCCCTGACCCTGAACTAAACAGTGGGACCCAGGACCTGCTTTCCAAGCAATGGAGACCTAAAGAAGACTTGGGAGTGGAAGCTGCAAGATAACTGGTGTGACTTTCAAATTGCAAGTTGGATCTGTCTAGTTTCTCTGAGAATTTCTTAGGTCAGCACATTGTCAAGCTAACCAGAGGTGGTAATATGAAACATAACAACTTTAATTAATTATGTCCTAAGTAACAGTAATGATCATAATTTGACTGGATTTTGTATTCACTTTGATGTTTAGCAGGAAGAATAAAAAAGTAGTCTAATGTTGAAATGGAGACAGGTTGCAGAATTCTGAGGTGCAGAGAAATATATGTGTCCCAGTAGATGAATTATAAACAGAATGCAGGTAAAGCAAGCAATTAGGAAGAGACAGGAAAACAGGGATATTTTGATGCAGATGAATGGGGTAACGATTGTTGAAAGTCAATCATCTCTCACCTCCAGGGCATCTCTACAGGCGTTCCCCAGGGGAGTGTCCTAGGCCCAACCATCTTCAACTACTTCATCAATGTCCTTCCCTCCATCATACGGAATATTTGCCGAAGATTGCACAAGGTTCAGCAGTATTCGCAACCCTCCCAATACTGAAGCAGTCAGTGTTCAAATGCAACAAGATCTGGACAATATCCAGGCTGGAGCTGACAAATGGCAATAGCAATCATGCCATGTAAAAACCGGGCGATAACCAGCTCTGATAAGAAATAACCTAATCACCACCCTTTGACATTCAATGGTGTTTCCTTCACTGAATTCCCTGCGATCAAAATCCTGGGAGTAACCATTAACCAGAAACTCAGTTTGACTTGCCACATAAACACAGTGCTTGCAAGAGCAGGCCAGAGGCTAGGAATACTGTAGTGAGTAACTCACCTCCTGATTCCCCAAAGCCTATTCACTATCTACAAGACACGAGTCAGGATGTGATAGAATGCTCCTCACTTTCCTGATTGGAAGTGCCAGTGTTGGACTGGGATGTACAAAGTTAAAAATCACACAGCACCAGATTATAATCCAACAGGTTTATTTGGAAGCACTAGCTTTTGGAGCGATGCTCCTTCATCATGTGATTATGGAGTATAAGATCGTAGGACACAGAATTTATAGTTAACGTTTACAGTGTGATTGTAATTGAAATTATATGGTTTCAATTAAGATTAGTTTGTTAAATCTCTCAGCTTTAAGAATGGGCATGTTGGTTTCAGTTCTTTCATATGTACATTCCAGGATTTTGTTAAAGTTCTCAAGTGCTTCCAAATAAATCTGTTGGACTATAACTTGGTGTTGTGTGATTTTTAACTTTGTACCCCACTTTCCTGGATGAGTGCAGTTCCAACAACAGTCAAGAAGCTTGACACCATCCAAGACAAAGCAGTCGCATCAACAAAGATCCACTCCCTTCATCGCTGATGCTCAGCAGCAGGAATATGTACTATCTACAAGATGCGTTGCATAAATTCACCGAAGATCCTTAGTCAGCATCTTCCAAACCCAGAGCTGCTTCCATCTGGAAGGCCAAGAGCAGCACATGTATGGAAACACTACTACCTGCACCAAGTCCTCGTCATCCTGATTTAAAAATGTATCGCTGTTCCTTTAATATCACTAGGTCAAAATCCTGGAATTCCTTCCCTGAAGGCATTGTGGGTCAACCTATAGCTGTGGACTGCGGCAATTCAAGAAGACATCTCAGTATCACCTTCACAAGGGCAACTATGGACTGGCAATAAGTGCTGGCCAGCTAGTGACACCCATGCCTCTCAAATGAATAAACAAAAAAGATTTTTAGGTAAGTTAGTGAATAAATCTTGTCATTCAAACCCCTCCACTTCACTATTAGGTTGCTTAAACAAGGCACCTCCGTGGAAGAACCCTGCTGCGACTGAACATTTTGGAAAACTTATTTTAAAAACTGATCTGGCACCTAAATGGACTAAACTACTTAGAAGTCATAGGACCTCACTGACATGAATATCTTCCTCTTAGTGCTACTTTAAATCTTCTAGCTGATTAGGGAAACAAAATCAATTTAAATATCCTTCCTGCTGCAAATAAACCTTGGAAGCACATCAAACAATTTAATGGGATCTTTCAGCACTTATTGTAAGAATTCCTTCATCATTACTAATTTGCTTAATCAAACAAAATTATTATTTTTGTGCATGCAGATACTTTCCTCATCTTTTATCTATATTGAAAACATAATCACTCATGTCGAAACATTAAATGCTAACAGGTTCTTTGTGTAACACCTCCACAAAGTCATTTGTATAGTTTAATATGTTCATCCTCTCTGATGGTCTAATATTTAAGCAACTGGCTTTTTTATGTAGGTAAGTGGTACTGTGCGTTCATTCTCTGAAGTAGCTACTCGTTCTCCCTATTGAACCTCTTTTGAAAGGATTGAGCTACACTGGGTCAAAGGGGATTGTAAATAATTTGGTTTTGTGGCTTCCACAAGCAATTGAGGTAGACAATGTCAGTTTAGCTCCCACTGGACAAGTGATCACAACAAAAATTTTGTTTTAGAATAAGAGCTGACATAAGCATTAATTGAGATATCTCGAATAGGGAAGATGTGGAGGAGCTGGTGTTGGACTGGGGTGGGCAAAGTTAAAAATCACGCAACATCAGGTTATATTCCAGCAGGTTTCCGAAAGCTAGTGCTTCCAAATAAACCTGTTTGACCATAATCTGGTGTTGTGAGATTTTTAATTTTATCCAAATAGGGAAGCAATGTCATAACACAACCAGTTGAAATTATAGGTCATTGTTGGAGTAACAGAAAAAGTATTTTGTATTTGACCTGGGGAATACTCATTGATTACAAAAAAGAAGGCATTCCTGCCCCTCCCTACCTTCTTACCTCAGCTTCATGGTAATCCCTGCAATGATATTTTACCAAGTCAATGCCTTGTCTCAAGAATTCCATCAAGAGTTATTTGCTTTTCCCAATCGTCAGTGGTGCATCTTTGATTGTTACCACTCATGCAACTTAAACCATTGCACAACACATTTTGCTTATTTTCTTAATTCTTATTATGGAAGAAGGAGAAGTGACATTTCTGTGACACGTACAATTTCCAATAATTTGTTTATTGCAAGTAAGGTTGTGTTAATTATTTTTATTTTGAGCTCCCATCAACTGAACATCCAGCAGTTTCGTTCCAGGTTTTCCCTTTGCAATCCAGGTGACAGTCTTGTATAATCATTGGACTGTTAATACAGAGACCCAAGTAATGTTCTGGCGACCCAGGTTCAAATCCTGCCATGACAGATGGTGGAATTTGAATACACTAAAAATCTGGAATTCAGAGTCTAATGCTGACCATGAATCCATTGCCAATCATCAGAAAAACCTATCTGGATCACTAATGTCCTTTAGGGGAGGGAACTGCTTTCTTTATAGTTTAGTCATCATCTTCCAAAACTATGCCCACTACCATCTAGAAGGGCAACATTGGTTGTATGAGAGCACTATCATCTGCAGGTTCCCCTCCAAGTCACTCACCATCCTGACTTGCAAATATATTGCCGTTCCTTCAGTGTCGTTGGGTCAAAATCTTAGAACTCCCTCCCTCAAGACATTGTAAGTCTACCTACCTCCCAAATGAACTGCAGTGATTCATGGCTGTGAATGCAGCCAATAAATGCTGACCCCGACATTGTCACCAACATTCCATCAATAACTAAACAAAATTAGGATCAGGCTATATAAAACATTGCATTAATTGCTGTCATATCTTCATATATGGGAAACTACACATCTACACTCAGTAAAATAACTCTTATTGATGCAACCTGTTGCTAATTGAGAATACTTTGTATACAGAAAATGATAGGAATAATCCTCACTGAGATATTTGGATGCTGCTGAAAACTGCTACAAGGATATGGAAATGTGTTGTAACTATCATCCAAACCCTGAGAATAGCAAATTATTGCCGTGTGTCTTCTTACAAAGAGGATACATTGAAAAGTTTTATAAGTCGCTATACCACGGCACCTAAATAAATGACAGAAGTCATAAATAATAAGAAAAAGAGTAAAAATTCATTACAGTTCAATTAATGGCTCGTGGATTTGGGGTACACTGGAAAAGCAGGGCTGAGTCAAGATTGCCCTGCCACACCGAGGCAAGACCTCCACACTGGGCAGCTAGAAGACCCGGAGGCCACCTACAAAGTAAGAATGAAACCGTGACACCAAGACGAGACCTCCTTGCTCAGGACTAGACTTTGGGGGCAGATTTTCCAGGCCAGTAGCTGGTTGTAACAAGTTGGCGACATCCCCCAAAAGCTAAGCTCCTTCCTTCCTTCCTTCTGTCAGTGACTGCAGATGATGCAGCCTTCCCAATGGTCTACTGCTGGGTGGCTGGACCACCTCTTGGATTGGCAGTAAACCCCTTTAAGTACACATGATATAATGCTGGTAGGAGGACAGATATTGTTGTTTTAATTTATTCTGAGATTACCTGGTCCACCTGGTTTCACAAGAACAGCCGGGGTCACTGCTATGCTAGTACCCCTCCTCCTGGGAATTGATTACTTCCAGCATGGAGCCAAAGGACTCCTACGAAAACTGTATTTTTATCTGTAGTTGTCAGCTGCATGTATTGGAGGCCCAGCCTCAATAATGGTTCAGCTTTCTTACTGGCAAACCCAATCTGGCCTGTATGTTGACAAATGCAGTGTTCCCAATGAACCATTTTGGGTGTGTTTCATGTTAAAGTTTCTATATAATTATATAATGTATTGTTATGAGACTGCTCAGTAAATAAGCCAACTGTACTTTACAGTTGAAATGGCAATTTTATTTGTTTTATTTTTGTTATATGTTCTTCTTTGCTTCCACACTTTTTAAGTGATATGTACCAAAGACAGGTATATGGAATTAGACCATCGAACAACCACCAACTTATTGAATGGTGGAACAGGCTCGAGGGGCTGAATGGCTTACTCCTGTTCTCCTGTTCCCATGTTCCATTCAAAAGGTCATTGTGCCCTGGCCATCCTCAGGAGATAAGACAGGTTTGGAGGCCATGTTCCCAGTTGCATTTTAGCAGGTCTTCAGTACATGTACAAATAGATTAATTTCCTTTGTTCACTGCTTTCCAGTGATGGATTTGGGTTTGCACAAATGAGTGGGTAAAAGGCCACATGGCACTCTGGGCTGTACTGCCTTGGAAATTCAGGTCATGTGCAGCAACAATGACCCCTAGTGGAGGTAAGTTTATTTTGTTCCCATGGAATATTTAGGGCATGAGACTCCTGTTTCTATGGAGTAGTACAGAATCACTGATTGGATACAGCACAGTTTGCAGAAAACAAAATTTACAGTAATGGCTCCAGAGTTGAGGACCTTCAGTTATGTAGATACATTTGAGAATTACACTTTTCTTGGAGAAGATTGGAATGAAGGTTTAGTGTGGCGTTTCACCCCTCTTATCTGTGCTGCCTCTCTGTGAAGCAGTTTACCAACTACCAGTCATTGGTTTTCTCCTGATAGCTCTGTGCATTCTTCCTCTTCATATAATGATTCAATCTCCACCGATATGCAAAAATTAAATCTGCCTCACCCACACTCTCAGGCACTGCATTCCAGATCTCAGCTACTCATAGTGTGAAAAAAACCTCTCCTCGTGTCACCATTGTTCTTTTGTCAATTACCTTAATGCCCTATTTTCGTTCTATCCTCCCACCAGTGAGAACAATTCTTCAATGTCCATTCTATATCGTTTCCTCACAACTTTCTGTACCTCCATTCAACCTTAGTCATCCAGGGGCACCATGAAGGACTATCCTTCTCATTTTCTCCTCTCCCCTCCCCTGATCTGTGGTAATCCTCAGGTTAATCCACCACCAGTCTAATGAGAGAGGGGTCTATGACAACCTTTTAGTAGTCCACACCACAAAAAATACATTTCAGGCATCATCTATGCTGTTCAAAAACAAGCGACTATCTATTCCAGTTCCATTTTCTCGTACTTGTATACCTTGACATCCCGAGTGCCCATCAAATACTTCTTAAATATTATGAGGTTTTCTGTCTCGACTACAGTTACAGGCAGTGACTTTGAGATTCCAACTGCATTTTCCTGATATTCCCTTCATATACTCAAAAATATTTTCCTCACATCTCCTCTAAACCTCCTGCTTCTTACCTCAAATCTATGACTCTGGTTTCTGATCTCTCCACTAAGGGGAAAGGTTCCTTCCTTTCTACCCCGTCTATGTCTCTCATAATTTGATGCATCTCAATCACACAGAACAAGATGCAATATTCAACTTGTGGTTGAAACAGCATTCCTTTCATGGTGAACATTGAGGCTCCTCTTAAGTCTCTTCAGCTCTAAGGAAAACAATCCCAGTTTATCCAGTCTGTCTTCATAACTAAAACTCTCCATCCCAGGCAACATCTGGGTAACTCTGTTCTGCAATCACATCCATCCTACAATATGGGTTTCAGAACTACACACAGTAGGGCGGCACAGTGGCACAGTGGTTAGCACTGCTGCCTCACAGTGCCAGAGACCCGGGTTCAATTCCCGTCTCAGGCGACTGACTGTGTGGAGTTTGCACGTTCTCCCCGTGTCTGCGTGGGTTTCCTCCGGGTGCTCCGGTTTCCTCCCACAGTCCAAAGATGTGCAGATCAGGTGAATTGGCCATACTAAATTGTCCATAGTGTTAGGTAAGGGGTAAATGTAGGGGTATGGGTGGGTTGCTCTTCGGCGGGTCGGTGTGGACTTGTTGGGCCGAAGGGCCTGTTTCCACACTGTAATCTAATCTAATCTAATCTACTCTAGTTGTTGCTACAGCATAACCTCCTGCTATTAAATGCTATGCTAATAAATTCAGGTATTCCGTATGCCTTCTTAGTCACTTTATCTACCTGTCCTGATACCTTAAGAGACTGGTGGACATGTACACCAATATTTCTCTGATCCTTGGTGCTTCCCAGGGTCATCCTGTTCATTATGTATTCCCTTGTCTTGTTTGCATCAACTCACATTTATCCAGATTGAATTCCATTTGCCTGTGATCAGCTCATCTGACCAGACGTCTATATTATCCTATAATGTAAGGCTATCCTCCTCACCTTCTCCAAAAAAAAGTCTACATATCTGAAGTTCCTCAACTCTGTAATTTTGTAATACCTTCACATCTCTCCAGTGATGTATCACACAGAACAAGATGCAATATTCAACTTGTGGTTGAAACAGCATTCCTTTCATGGTGAACATTGAGGCAAAGAATGCAAAAGCTATTAACAAAGATAATGATACTGTTTGCTTTATTAACTGATCAAAAGGCATTAGGAGACCTCCTACTGAAGGCCAGCAATGGCCCACTCATCTCCTTTAGCTGATGAATCAATCCTCTTCAATGCTGAACACCAAATGGAAGACATTTGAAGAATGCAAGAGCAAAGAAAGCAATCATGACAGAGCCCAAAGTCCATCACTTAAGAGGGGTTGAGCAAGATCACTACTGATTGAACTGCCTAAGTCCTGAAGGACAGAGATGTTAGTTTGTATTTGCATCAGATGGTGAAGGAACCAACAAGAGGATAAAACCTTCTTGATGTTGTCCTCATTCTCATCTATCTAACTGCAACTGATTCATCTGCCTTTGATGTAAGGCAAGAGTGACTGTTGTACAGTGCAGATTCAGATTCAGAACATCAACATGAGGCACTTTGACCATCGCCAGCAACAGAATTGTGTTCAAGTATAATGTGTAATCTGACAGTCTGACATATCCCCCACTCTACCATTACCATTAAGCCAGGTGATCAATCCTGGTTCAGTGGAGAGTGCATAAGGGCATGCCAGGATTAACTGAAAAATGAGATGACAAAGTGGTGAAGGTAAAACACAGGACTACCTGTGTGCCAAATGAAGGACTGGCAAGTGATGGACAGAGCTAAGTGATCCCACAACTAACAGATCAGATCTACGCTCTGCAGTCCTGCCACCTTCAGTCATGAATGGTGGTGGTCACCGAACAAGAGGAGAATGAAGCTGCACAAACAGCAACCCAGCACATTGGTATGAAAGACAAGGCTGAAGCACTTCCATCTATCTTAAGCCAGAAATGGTTGATCATCCATTTCAGCCTCGTTCTGAGGTCCCCAATGTCACAGATTACAGACTTTAACAATTTAGTTGTTTCTACAAGAAATCGCTGAATGAGCTGGTTACTGCTAGGGGCTGACAACATTTAAGCAATAAATGTGTAATGGAGATGTGTACTTCTGAAGCACCTGCTTGCCAACCAAGCTGTTTCAGTATTAGCATCCACCTGGTAAAGTGGAAGGTTGCCTAAGTATATCCTGTTTACAGAAAACAAGAGAAATCCAACTTGCCCAATTAGCAGTTGCTCAGTAATAACCTGCACAGGGATGTTCAGTTTGGATTCCTCCAGGGGCACTCATCTCCTGACTTGCTTGGTCCAAAAGAGCAGAACTCCAAAGGTAAGGTGACAGTGACTGCCCTTGACATCAAGGCCTCATTTGACTAAGTGTGGTTGAAGTTATACCTAACACAAAAGAAGATGGCTGTGGATTTTGGAGGTCAGTCATTTCAACTCCTGGACACCTTTGCAGGGGCTCCTCAGGGTAGTGCCCCAAATCCAGCCATCTTCATCAAACCCCCCCCCCCCGTTGTGTGGTTAGAAGTGGAGACATTAGCAGATGATTGCCCAAAGTTCAGCACCATTTGCAACAACTCATAATCAAACAATTTGTGTCCACATATAGCAAGTCCTGGACTATATCTGGCTTATAACATTTACACTTGCGCAAGTGCCAGGCATTGAGAGAGAATCTAACCACCTCCCCGTAGACTCTGATCAGTGGCATTATTATTGCTGAGTTCCCCCACAATCAGCAGCCCAGTTACCATTGATCTGAAACTGAACTGGGTAACTCATTTAAACAGTCTAGCTTCAGTAACAGGTAAAAGGCTGAGAATTTGGCAATGACTCACTTGCCTCCAATGGGGCAATCTTTTCAGATGAGTGCAAGACAAAAACTTCAACAAAACCGAAACATAGAAGATAGGTCCTATGAGCCTGCTCTGCTATTCAATCTGATCATGACTGGTTACTCAGTCCCCTGTTCCTGCCTTCATCCCATTCTCTTTGAATCTTTTGTACTAAGAATTATATCTGTCTCGTTCTTGAAAACATTCAATGTTTTGACCTCAACTGTTATCTGTGGTAGAGAATTCAACTGGCACACCACTGGTTGGGTGAATAAGTCTCTCCTCATCTCCATCCAGAATGGCCTACCCCGACTGTTAGATTGTGACCCATGGTTCTGGACTCCCCAGTAATCGGGAACCTTCTTCATGCATTTACCGACCAATTAAAATGTGTCTTTTTGTTCGGCAGTACTTCAGTTCTGCCTACAACAATTATTGGTTATGTGAGTGTTACAAGTCTTTGATTATAGTTCGGGAATTCTTTACCTGAAAACCTTGGGACCAGCTGTTTTCTAGATACAATAACAATTATACAGGGTAGTTCTATTCAGGTCCTAGGCCTGAACAGACTTAATAGCGAAGTTGTTTTCCAAAAGGCCCAAATTCAAAATGTCCACAGGTCCATTTGGTTCTGCTGTTACGAAAATGTTCAGTTTTTAGGCCTTTTCTCTTTTTAGGCATGAGGATGAAGGATACCTGATCTTTATATCATTAGTTTGTTCAATGCATCTGCCTCTCATTTTCAGATTTGGTTACCATTAAATATAGAACCTCAATCAGCCAGGATCATGCTCCATTTACACTTTCCAAAAAGGTGGAGTTCAGAAGCAAATGCTTCTAAATTTTCTTTGTCAGTATCATAGTGCAGCTGTTGAAGGGTTTGTCATGCTGGGATTTTGACCCTTTGCCTGTCATTTTGTTTGCACTGAAGTGATGGATAGAATGCCCTGCTTCACTCCCTCAAATGCAGTGACACGACAGGGTTTCTCCCCCACTGCATTTGTGCTCTGCCTCTCTGTTCCAATTTAGGTAAGCGCATGTATAATGCATTTATAAATCTACAATTATTGAACTTTTCTCTTCATTCCTTCGAAATTGCTTGTCTGCAGACAACAGCTAAAGATCAATGAGAAGTGAATATATTGACCTTTATGTTGTACCAACACAAGTGAAGCTTATATGTGAGATGATTTAAAAAGAATCTATTGTGCTGCCAGCTCAGTTATTTGAGCCTAATTGCTTTCTATAATGTAGTCTTGTCAAGATTGCTGTGAATGAACAAAAAACTTACTTTACATCATGTTTCTGCAACTTAAGATGCCCAAAGTGAAGTATTTTTGAAGTGGTAAAGTTCTAATGCAGGGGATGTGGCTTAGAATGGTACCATGCATGAAAATGTGTTTAATAACCAGACAATCTGTTTTAGTTAAATTAGTTTGTGATAAATACTGGCTAAGAGACCTTAGAGCTCCCCTACTCTTCGAAATAGTGCCATGGGACCTTTTACATCCAAAGACACTGTGGTGCTCCCTTGGTACTGACTGGAGTGTTAGCCTAGATCTTTTGCTCAAATCGCTGGCCTTTCAAATAGAACTTGAACTTGAGCACATCCTTCTGTCTATTGATTCCATAGACCCACAAAGTATACCTTTGTTTCCTGTTGAGGAAAGATAAGTGTCGATTGAGATGGACCAAATAAGTTTGCATTATGATATAAAAGCATAATGCAAACTTTTATGATATAAAAGCATAATCTTGCAAATCTGAAATGAAAAACAGAAAATTCTGGAAATGCTCTGCAGAATGGGCAGGTCTTGTGATGAGAAAGATTGATGGCTTCCTCAGAGAGATAACAAGTTCTGAGTAAATACAGAGACAAAGGCAGGGAAGGCATGAACAAAAGGGAAGTCTGTGTGAGAGTGGAAGGCAGAAGAGGTTAAATGGGGAAAAGCAGAACGTTCATAGCAAAAGTGGGTGTTAATGAACCAAATGAAGAAATGTTGATCTGGAGGTGATGTAAATGGTTGAAATAACATTGTTGTCAGTGTCTCCTGTCAGAGGAACAGGAAGAATGATTGTGATTTGAAATTGTTGAAATAGCTTTGTCAAAAAATCTCTAAAATTCTAGACCAAAAGATGGGGTGCTGTTCATAGACCTTCCATTCAGTTGAATTAGAGCAGTGTAGACATTTGAAGATAGAATTCTCAGTGAGGGAATGGGGCTGGACAATTCAAACAACAAACAACCAGAAGTCAAAGGTCGTGTTGAAGAGACATTCTTAAAAGTAACATCAAGTCTGCATTTGAGCCCTCCAGTGTGAAAAACATTGTGAGCAACAGATACAGCAGAGTCAATTGAAAGAGTAAATCATTGTTTTATCTCAGAGGTATGTTGGGAGACCTGGATGGTCGGAACGCAGGAGATTCAGACTTACATTTTTTTTAATCATTCACAGCATGTGGCATTGCTGGTAAGTGTTATCATTCCCTAGTTGTCCTTCAGCTGAGTATGTTGCGAGACTATTTCAGAGAACATTTGGAGTCGGCCACATTGTTGTTAATCCAGATCAGACCAGATAAGGTTGGCAGATTTCCTTCTTTAAAATGCATTAGTGAATCAGATGAGTTTTCAAGATGGTTGATGGTGGTGTTGCAGTCACCAACTTTCATTTCCAGATTTATTCATTGAATTTAACTTGCATCAACTGCTGTGGTGGGATTTGAACCCAGGTACCCAATGCATTAGCCTGGGTCCTATAGATTATTAGTCTGGTACAACTGTACTGGCATCACTTCCCCTCTAACAACATGCTATCCTTATAAATTGCTATTGAAGCCAATTACAAAAAAAGTAGGAACATAAGGAGAGCACATTTAACTTCTCAACCATACTGCACAATTCAATGAGATGATGGCATATCTGTGTCCTAATTATCCATGTCGATCTTGCTCTATACTCCTTTGTATTTTTTAGTTGAGAAGAATATAAGTGTCTGAGTTAAATTGATAATTGAAGAAATTTCAACATTTTTATCACACTTTTAGAGTGTTCTATATCCTAGAGTATAATCTGCACAGGCAAAACCTGAAAGGAATAATGAAGGATTTCTTCAAGCGATCATTGCCCACTCATTTATAGGGAAACGTTTCAAATAAATGTTGTATATTGTTACCTTTTTAGCTCTCAGCTGAATCAATAGGTTTCTTCATTTTCCTAATGACTCCTTGCTGGCCTCCACTGTGGTATTATTCAGAGCGTTCTTTGGTCCATGTTAAAATCTTTCCTCTGAGTCAGTACACTAAGCTCCACCACATGAACTATAGTAAAACCGGCACAGCCAGTAGATTTCACAAGAGTGGTAAGATATCTATTTGCAAATTAGTCCCTAGTGACTTGAGCTATAACAGCTACATTAGTGTTGGCATAAATTAGAGGCCAGCTGCTTTCTCACAAGCAGCAAAATACAATCATGGAGAGTTACCCCAGGTCACTCATACAAGAGTTTGCAACCAATCTGTGTACAGTATCTGTGTAGAGGAACACCTACCTGCCATGCCCATCATTGATGGTGCACAGCCCAAGGAAGTATAGAAGGGGAGAAAATACTAAAAACAATACATCAAAACAAATCTATGTTTTGTAAATATGAATGAAATTTGTATTCGTGGAGATAATGCCAATGTTACCATAGTTAATATATATGTCTGGCTCACCCAGAGAGTACAGTACAGAGTAAAACTTCTCATAAATCCCAAGAGTTGGTACAAATTGCTTGAATACATTCCCACTCTCTTATTTTAACTGAAGCATGAAAATTCAGGCAGCCCAGGTTGTGAGCGGGTTCTGTTCTGGAGTCTGTTCACAAGTCGATTTAAACACAACCTAGAAGACAATGCAGGACAATGTAAAAGAACTGTTCATAAGTACAAGAAAAGTCGTATGTCAGTTTTAAACTACACCCCTGTATGTTCATAAGGTCGAGGGTTTGTAAGTCAGACATTTGTAAATTAGGGACTCCCTGTGAATGAAAAGAGGTGGTTGACTGTAGACATCTATGGATGAAAACATAGTTAATAGTAAGTTTTAGTTTATTGTCTTATAACCACAACCTGAGAGAGCATTTCTGTGGTATTTATAATAAACATTTCCAGCTTGCATGCCACCTTTGATAACAGCATAATCAGCAACTTGCATTCATGCGCATTTTGAGGGTTGCAAAATGTGCAAGGGCACTTCACAGATGTGTACATTGTCATTAAAACAATGGCAGGAATATTAATCAAATGTTGTTCAAAGAGGAAGTTAGTTATTTTAATCGGCCTGCTTCCATTTGTTATTTCACAACTCTGGAACAGGAGAGACTTGAATCTGGGCCTCCTGAGTCAGAGGTAGGGGTATCATCACTGTGCCACAAGAGAAAAATTTTAATTAAATTTTTCATAAGCCAGAGGCTTGAACACTGAGCTCCAGAGCTGTGGCCTCAATGGTAAAGGTATTTACACCAATGATTGGTGAAGGAAGTGACAGATGAATATGATCTTCTGGCATACTGGCTGAGATTATCAATTTTGTGCCCGTTGGTGCTAAATAAGAAGCAGTTTGAGCTAGCTTCAAACCTAATTGAAATGTTCCAACCTTACTTCATGAGTGATGACAATGCCCAATACTCTGAGCAGCCTCAAGCTAAATTGGTAGCAAATAAAATATAACATTTTAATTAAGTTAAAATATGTATTTTTCTCAAGTATCTGACATGCAGTTGGTAAATTACTGCCAAGCTACAAAATATAAGGAACATTGGATCGGAAGAAATCACACAAATCAGCAGATTCATCCATGTAGTCACTTTTTTTCAATCAGAAAGGCCAATCTATTTTCACTAGAAATCAGAAAATGATATGTTTTCTCTGCCCTTTTCCAAAGCAATCTGATGCCTCTCTCATTTCACTGTATATAATTTATTTCAGTTGTTCTGTAGCTAGTATTTTTGTTCATGTTAACAGATATAATTTGTCACAGTAGGTCAGATGCAGAGATTGTTATGAAACAATTTGATTATCATGGTAAATATCATTTCTACTGGCCTAGATGGCTGAGTGTGAAAATAGATAGATAGAGAATACAATGCTTTGAAGAATTCAGAACTTCTCTCTGATCATACAAGATTTTTCTTCAAACTTAATCACACAAGAATGACATCTCTTATGTTTATTGTATGCCAGGCTGTGAGGTCCTTCTGTGACTGAGTTGATAACCTAAGATTTTCATATCACTGATATCTACAGTTCTGAAGAAGTGTCATATCAAGCTGTCAACATTAACTTGTTTCTCTCTACACAGATGCTGCTGGACCTGCTGCGTTTCTCCAGCATTATCCAGAACTGGGTTCTCTCTCAATCACTTAATAGTATTTGTAGTAGGCCTGCCCCCATCATTTCAAAAGTGGTATCATTCCTGTATTCTGTCCTCATGAAATAATGTACTCTGGACTTTCACAGTCACCTATGCGGAATAACTTTGTTACAGGATTACGCTGCGCAAAAGGATTAACCAAACAAATACTGTATATAAAAGATTGAGAGAGATCCATTACAGTTCTTCAAAATATTGATATAAAGTTGAAGTAAACATTTCACATGAACACAGAAAAAAAAAAATATTATTAAAAGAGAAAGAAGATAACTGCAAGAAATCAAACTCCTTGAGCAAAACTCAATAAAATTACAGCTGATCATGTTATGGTCTCAGTTTTATATTCTGTCGGCCCACACCACTCTTGATACCCTTCTGTATCAAAAAGCAATCCACCAACTCAGCTTTGAATAAGCAATCCACCAGCTCAGCTTTCTGTGGAAGAGGAAAACAATCCCGAGAGAAAACATACCTTCTCATCTCCATCTTAAAAGGGAGGTCTCTTATTCTTAAACTTTGTCCCTGGATTCTAGTCAACTCAAGAAAGGGAAACCTTTTCAGATCCCACACAATCTTCTGTGTTTCAATAGGATCACTTCTCATTCTCCTCAACTCCAATGAGTCCAGCCTGTTAGGCCTTTCTTCGTGAGTCCAGTGGACTTCCTTTGAACTGATTCTGAAGTAAATATATTTTAAATATATCTTATATTCCTATATTATAAATTATTTTAAAATAAAAGGACCAAAGCTTTACCTAGTTTTCCATTTGTGGTCTTTGCAAGCCCTTATACAGCTGGTGTACTTTAAATTCTATTTCCTTTGCAATAAGCACCAATATTCCGACTGATTCCTCATCATTGGCTCAATCTGAGTACTAACTTTTTGTGATTCATGTGCCGGGACACTGAGATTCCTCTGCACCTCAGAAATCACTCCAGTGAAATTGTGTATTGCTTTTTACCTCTTGCTGCCTAAGTGAACATGTTTGCATTCTCCCACATTGTACTCGATCTGCCAGATTTTCGCTCACTTGCCAATATGCCTTTTCAGACTGGCATATAAATCCAAACATGCAAAAGTCTGGTTTTGAAGCAGCAACAAGCGCGAGGCAAGGAAGCGCCCTGTCGGAGGAGAGTTATTTACGGCACATGAGGAAGGATTGTTTGCGCTAGCATCAGTGCGGTGTTGCAGAGCAGCATTAAAAGTTCGAGAAATGTGAAGCTGAGCCTAGGTTTGGCAATCCTGATTAAATATTTATGACACTGCAGACAGGACTTTGGCTTGCTCGGTCACCCCCACTCCATGCTCAGTGACATCTTTGGCATCGACTCTGGCTCTGACTTGTTCAATAAGCAGCTCCGTGACAGTGTTAAGAAATCAGAGTGTTACTGTTACAATACAGATCCTGGATCAGATTCCCAATCTTATTATGGGCACCAACAGGATACCTCAAACTGGTCAGCTCCCCAGTGAGGAGGATTGAACCACCTCACCTTCTTTATTCATCCACCTCTTTGGTTGTTTTCAAAGTATCTTGTGGGTATCAATCTCTCAGTCCCAAATGTGTTTATGTTTTAAAAGGAGCCAATTTAACAAGGCTTCATTGAGTTATCAAAGAGTGAGGTTCTTAATGACTAAATGTGAAAATTAGTATCGCACATTCACACAGATTAAAAATATGGGGTGGTCTAAAACTGTAATAGTGGTTAGGGTAAATAGACAAGGTCTTCTTCCTGAGGTGGGGGAATCCAGAACTAGAGAGCATGGTTTTAGGGTGACCGGGGAAAGATTTAAAAGGGACCCAAAGGGCAACTCTTTCACACAGAGGGTGGTGTGTGTATGGAATGAGCTGCCAGAAAAAGTTGTGGAGTCTGGTACAATTGCAACATTTAAAAGGCATCTGGGTAGGTATGTGAATATGAAGGGTTTAGAGGGATATGGGCCAGATTAATTTAGGATATCTGGTTGGCATGGATGAGTTGGACTGAAGGGTCTGTTTCCATGCTGTACATCTCTACAACTCTATGACTCTACAACGTTCTAACTATTCCCACAAAAATCAGCTTTAGTTTTCCCTCCTATCCCTATGATTCTATAAGGTCTTAAGAGAAGAATCAAAAAGTAGCAGAAAATGGATATACCAAAATCTTGCCTGATTTTACAAATGTACGATAAGAACAAGGTTAACATATATATGAGGAGAAAGTGAGGTCTGCAGATGCTGGAGATCAAAGTTGAAACTTTATTGCTGGAACAGCACAGCAGGTCAATGATCAAAGTTGAAACTTTATTGCTGGAACAGCACAGCAGGTCAAAATACGTACAACACAGATGGCCTCCTTCTTCAAGGACCGCAATTTCCCCCCCGACGTGGTCGACGGTGCCCTCCACCGCATCTCCTCCACTTCCCGCTCCTCCGCCCTTGAGCCCCGCCCCTCCAACCGCCACCAGGACAGAACCCCACTGGTCCTCACCTACCACCCCACCAATCTCCATGTACAGCGCATCATCCGCCATCACTTCCGCCACCTCCAAACAGACCCCAGCACCAAGGATATATTTCCCTCCCCTCCCCTATCAGCTGTCCGTAGAGACCACTCCCTCCGCGACTCCCTTGTCAGATCCACACCCCCCACCGACCCAACCACCAACCACCAGCAAGGACCTCAGCTACCGAATGGTCTTTAAAACTGCGTTTTCCTCAGTGTTGAGCGAAAACTCCCATGACTCCAAAGTGTTTGGGATATGGGAGTGATTCAAACCTCCTAAAATCAGCAAGTTACAGATTGTAAATCAAAACCCTACACAGCAGAAACAGGACCTCATCTGGTCCCTCAAGTGAACCTGTTCCTGCACTGTGATTGGCCACCTTTCTCCAAACCCTACTCGTCACTATGATTTGATCTCTCCCTGCCTCCTCAATCTCCCCACAACTTGACCTCTTTCCACCTATCACATTTCCAACTCCCCTCCTCCAAGTCCCTCCTCCCTACCTTTTATCTTCTCCTGCTGAACACTCTCTGCTCATTCCTGAAGAAGGGCCTGTGCGCGAAACGTCGAATCTCCTGTTCCCTGGATGCTGCCTGACCTGCTGTGCTGTTCCAGCAATAAAGTTTCAACTAACATATATATGAGCTGAAAATGTGTTGCTGGAAAAGCGCAGCAGGTCAGGCAGCAGCCAGGGAACAGGAGAATCGACGTTTCGGGCATAAGCCCTTCTTCAGGAACACAATTTTCCAGCAACACATTTTCAGCTCTGATCTCCAGCATCTGCAGACCTCACTTTCTCCTAACATATATATGTATCAGTCTGAATTGATGGTGAAGAATGGCTGGTTAACTATTGTGGATGTTGCAGTGAAGTTACCAGTAGCATTGATGTTAATTGTTGAACAGTCTGACAATCCTTAGTTGTGCCGATTGTTTGACATTCTGTAATTCCGATTCCTTTCAATTGTAAACGAATTCCAACATTCAGGGTGAGAGAAGGTTCTTTTGTTGTTTGATTTCCCCTTTGTTGAGCTGCTAGCTAGCTGACTTCAAACACTCAGAGTAAGAGGAGGTCTCTACCTGCAACACAGAAAAGACAAGATCATTCTTAGAATGTGTCCTTCACAACATATCAATGCTCAAACCTAAGCTGGTGTACATAAGAATGTTCAGTATCACTAGCGTTTTGTCGTAGAGTTAAAACTTTTTTTAAAAAACTCTGTCCTTGTGTACTCTTCAAAGGGAAGAGTGCAATATGTATCTGTAGTCTGGGCCGATAATCCATATTGGTAGCTTACTGTTAAGCAGGGGAATGTCAGCTCTTTCTTATCTCTATAGTCCAATTTGTTCTGATTTACCTCTAGCACCCCCACCCCTTCCACCAACCCTAAACCCCCGTCACCCTAGTCAAGATGAGCAATAAAAATAATGGAAATGATGGCTCCATTGTGTTGTGAGGATAAAGCTGTGGTGGGAAGTTAAAATTGGGCTTATGGCTTGCGTAAATGACCATTCAAAACTCTTGTTCTTCTCAAGGTGTAACCTTAAGCAGTTATCTGGCTGGTCTCTCTGAGCTACCTCAAGACAAAGTCACTTTATAATTGTAATTTCTATTATTAGACTGTATTTCTGTTTGTCTTCTGTTTGCCACTTCAGTACAGGCTAAGACTGGCCTTCAGCCCATTCAGTCCATATATGGGGCCTAAAGCTACTGGTTTTGTTTGTATTTGACTGTTGTTAGTTAGAGTCTAATTGGGTTATAATAAGCAGTTGATGGGAAAATTCAATTTGATGCAAAGTATGTAATAAATTAAATTTTCATTATCAGTGTAAACAGCATGTTTTACAATCAGTAGGGAGAGTGCTGCTTGCAGAACATGATTCCTCCAGCGTCCTGAAGAACTGCTGCACTTTTTCATGTGAGTGTTTTCTGTCACATAATTCACTTCCCATGTAGTTTAAATGAATCAACGCTGCAGAGCTGTAATAAAGAAAACAAGAGTCTTCAATTTCCAAACATTGCACCAAAAGAATAATTGTCTTCTCTATTCTCTCAGTCTTCACTTTAGTTTATCTTATTGTCTGGTGAAGCTATGTTTTCAAACATATGCTAAACCAATTTTAAACAATGGTTTTATTCTTCATTATCTTGAAATATTTTGAAAATACTTACACCTGATCTGGTAGATGAAGAAATTGTTCCTCAGAATTTTCTGCTAAAGACATCTTGATGTAGATTCTTGGTGTTATAGAACATAGAAGAATACAGCGCAGTACAGGCCCTCCGGCCCTCGATGTTGCGCCGATCCAAGCCCACCTAACCTACATTAGCCCACTATCCTCCATATGCCTATCCAATGCCCGCTTAAATGCCCATAATGAGGGAGAGTCCACCACTGCTACTGGCAGGGCATTCCATGAACTCACGACTCGCTGAGTAAAGAACCTACCCCTAACATCGTCCTATACCTACCCCCCCTTAATTTAAAGCTATGCCCCCTTGTAATAGCTGTTCATTTGTAAAATCAGGCCTTGGAAAGTATCTCAATTTTCTGCCAATTTTTGGTCCTTCTCTTAAAACCTTATAGGGATAGGAGGGGCGAACTAAAGCCGATTGTGTGGGAACAATTAGAACGTACTAGAAGATTTATCCACTTTCTCATCACAATATGGTCAATTGCAATTTTAAACTAAAGCTGATAAATTTGGAAGAGTTCTTGGATTCCAAGTAATTTGGGAGACAAATGTTATTTTTCCCTGGTGACTGAGTGGGGTGGCAGTGGTGACTTTCCTTCTATGAAAAAAACCGTTAGAATCTGGATCCAGGCAGACTCAGATTTTTTAAAGAATTCTTGTGAGCTTGGAGGAACAAGAGCTTTTCTCAGGGCCCTAGAAGATAACCTTATGCTTCTCGTGCACTGTGCTTGCAACAATCCCAATTTTCCTCCTTTGAATTCTGACAGGTTCCCACTTGCTGTCTGTGAGTTTCCCAATTCCAACAGCTTTCCAAGATGTTTTAACTGGCAAATAACATGCAGATGGATCCCAGCAGTTAAAATGAGCTGATTTTCCCGTCTACACATTCAAATGGGTGGACTGCTCTTAACACTGCTTGAAAATCAATTATATTTACACCTTTGAAGAAACTAAGCAGCCTGTAAAAGTAAATGATAGAAAAAGTTTATTTCAGTACATAAGAAACAAACGAGAGACAAAAGTATTGAGCCACTTCAAATTGATGCAAGAAAGCTAGTGATGGGAGATGAGGAAACAGCTGAAGAATTTAATGAATACTTTGTGTCAATCTTCATAGTGGAAGACATGAGTAATATCCGAACAATTAAGAAAAGTCAAGGGGCAGAGTTGAGTATGGTGGCCATTACAAAGGAGGAAGTACTTGAAAAGCTAAAAGGTCTAAAAACTGATAAATCTCTTGGCCCAGATGGGCTACATCCTAGAATTCTAAGGGAGATGGCTGAAGAAATAACAGAGGCATTGGTTGTAATCTTTCAAAAGTCACTGGAGTCAGGGAAAGTCCCAGATGATTGGAAAATCGCTGTTGTAACCTCCTTGTTCAAGAAAGGATCAAGACAAAAGATGGAAAATTATAGGCTGATTAGCCTAATCTCAGTTATAGGTAAAATTCCAGAATCCATCGTTAAGGATGAGATTTCTAAATTCTTGGAAGTGTAGGGTCGAATTAGAACAAGTCAGCATGGATTTAGTAAGGGGAGGTC